>NC_042960.1:31652390-31824890 GCF_901001165.1 Salmo trutta | reverse complement strand
GGAAAGAAAATACAGCAAAATGAGTTCACATGCAATTAGTTCCACATTCTTTTTTCTGTATTGTTTGTAAATACGCCTCAGTTGTCATGGTACTCTGACTGAACCATAATAGATGACAGGTCAAATGGCTGTTTATTGGAGAGAAGAAAAAAAACACATCTACAACTCAATTTAGGTCGAAAAACATGGTTCAGCACAGAAATACTGGAGGTCCAGAACAAGTACGTCTGGTAGAGTAATGATCTCAGTTCGTTGCTACGCCAACCTACTGTGGCATGGCCTAAAACATTGAAAGCCTATAAATCACACCATGCCATTCCAAGGCCTCGGACCCAAAGAACCGCTCCGACTAGCCACATACGATGGCTTCTCAGCATGGGCATACCCTCATTAAGCATCATGTTAAGAACCTCAGTTATAGAACGGAGCATGCAGTAAACAGCAATACAGGCACCCTGCAAAAAAAATAAAAAACGGCTCCTAAAAATATAACCATAGCAAAAACCAAGCTATATCATGATCACACCCATGTAGCAGCCTAGACTAGCCTGCGCTTTAGGCCTGATCTCTACTTTGGTGAACTCTGGAGGGGCCACCCTTCCCCCTGCCTCTCCCTCCTCCCCCAGTCAAGGGAGAGAGGCCTGTCAAGAGTGTGCGGTTCTGAAATAACAAACCCCCTTTTGTGCAAACAGCGGGGCCGTAGAGAGGCCGGGACACCCAGCACAGAGCAGATCCCCTCCACTGATCCCAGACATGTCCCAGCCTCCCAGACCCACAGCACAGACACTGTTTGCTGCTCTACTCACTGCTCCAGTAGACAGAATATAATGCTTCCCACATGTGAGGGAGAGAGGGGGAAGGATGGAGAGGGGGAGAGAACAATGACAACAGTGGAGGCTGGTGTTTTATTACAACCTCTCCCTGCAGCTACACCTCTCCCATGCAGCTACACCTCTCCCATGCAGCTACACCTCTCCCATGCAGCTACACCTCTCCCATGCAGCTACACCTCTCCCATGCAGCTACACCTCTCCCATGCAGCTACACCTCTCCCATGCAGCTACACCTCTCCCATGCAGCTACACCTCTCCCATGCAGCTACACCTCTCCCATGCAGCTACACCTCTCCCATGCAGCTACACCTCTCCCATGCAGCTACACCTGCTTATTGTAAAGTGTCCAACTGAGAAATAATGTGCACAGGGAAATGTCATTCCAAATCAGAAACAAAAGATAATTATTTTTGCTTGTAGATTGTAACTGAAAGTGGGTCTTAAATGTTGACCCGAACCAGATCCATGCATTCTTTCAAGATACGGGGATTTGTCTAATGAGGCGAATAAGCTCAAGGTCAATAGAAACAGAGGAAAAACAACTAGAATTTTTCCCTAACCCTTCACTACATACCTACGAAGATAGACACAGACCGACAGACAGACGAGAGAAGGGAGAGAGAGAACGATCAGTAAACGTGGAAGAGGAATGCCAACTGCTGTGCCAAAATAACAGCTCAGTGTTTCATCTACCTGGAGTTCAAATTTACTTTAAAAAGAGTGTCTGGACATCCTATAAGGCTGTTTTACGTGTACACAGACACACAAACGAGATGAATTGTTCTCTGCTCCCGTCCAACAAAAAATAGCACATTGTTAATTTGTGAGTCGTAAGGCTGCTTTGCTGCAGTGGCTGATGGGAGAGTGACAGCAGCGGCGCCTGCGTCTGATCTCATCCTTCTGAAGGTGTTAGAAATCGCGAGGTGAACCTTGCCTCTGCGCCAGCGCCGAACTCTGAGCTTCAAAGAGAAATGCACAGCTCGCAATGGGGCGACAAGTGGAGAAAATGGAAAACGAGAGAGAACGGAGAGAGAGCTCACGTCTCCGTCTGACATTCCCCGTGCTCATCCATCTCCCCCGGATGGATCACAAAGCCCCCACGCTCCCTCCCTTCCTGCCCCACAGACAGAGCTCCGGACTGGGCTGGGGCCAGGACTACCCCCTCTGCCCTGGTGTCTACTGTCGGTTACCATGCAGTCTGGAGCTTTGGGTGGAGGGGGATCCAATCAAACCCAGATAGCAGCAGTGCTGTAGAAGGGGGCCAACAGGGAGGACTGTAGTGAGTGTAGGCCAGGGGGAGCAGAGGGCTGGTTGTAGTGGGTGTAGGCCGGGGGGAGCAGAGGGCTGGTTGTAGTGGGTGCAGGCCAGGGGGAGCAGAGGGCCGGTTGTAGTGGGTGTAGGCCAGGGGGAGCAGAGGGCTGGTTGTAGTGGGTGTAGGCCAGGGGGTGCAGAGGGCTGGTTGTAGTGGGTGTAGGCCAGGGGGTGCAGAGGGCTGGTTGTAGTGGGTGTAGGCCAGGGGGTGCAGAGAGGTGGATGTTGGGTTGGTGTAGGCCAGGGGGGAAAAGGGGTAAGACAGATGTGGGGTTGTAAAACTGGAGCCGAGGTGTGGAGAAGTGGAGGGATTCTACCTCAGCCTGGGAATTTTCCACCCTTCCCCCTGGGCTTGCCATTTGAGTGGGGAGAAGAGCAGACCTAGCCCTCGTTCTGTAACCAAGGACTTGTTAAAAAAGATACAACCAATCCAATGAGCTGAACGATACACTTAAATGAGTGAGTGACAGAGTTAAGAGAACACAGTGCAGCGGTCTAGAAGACGTCTGAGAGACGGGAGTGATCCAGGCAGCCATTTTATCTCTCAGAGTAGCGCCGAAATCTATAAAAAGAGACGGTCTGCAATCGGGCAGAGCATAACTGGATCGGACGAACAAGCCCAGCTTAGCCCAGTATAACCACGCCCCAGTCAGACTGTATTCCATGTTTATGCCGGCAGTCAGGGCCGCTGCCAGAGCCAGGCTAAATCAGACGGACGTGTGGAGGATGAGGCCTTTCCTCTCGGTCCCTTCAGGACATCCACAGACGCCAGAAGAAAACGGAGAAGTCAGAGGGAGTCGGGCTAATCTCTACCATCGTAACATAAACCCTAGTGGTTTAGAAGAGGACTGAATTCTCATTAAATATAGGCTACGTAACAACCCGTTAAGTCTAGAGTTGGGGACATAATACAGTGTTCTGGGATAAGAGGTAGTGCTCTCAAGGAGGACACATGACACGTCTGTCATGTCTGCAGTCCTCCACCTCTAAAG
Organism: Salmo trutta; assembly: GCF_901001165.1. Taxonomy (NCBI): domain Eukaryota; kingdom Metazoa; phylum Chordata; class Actinopteri; order Salmoniformes; family Salmonidae; genus Salmo; species Salmo trutta. Next base: position 31,821,754 of record NC_042960.1, on the reverse strand, counting down.
TGCTTTTTTTTAAAAACTTGAGCCTGCCTACAGGCTGTTAGGGTTACCATGCTCCTTACAGAGACGTCCTTTTCACGTCGGGACGACGACCCAAAGTAGACCCCCGCTGCGCACCCCAACGTATGACGGAAAACAAACTGACGACGGAAAGACTTTTCCGCCGCGGCTATCGAAGTCTCACAACAACTGAACTCCGTCCAACGTCTCCGACTTTATCACACACACAAAGTCTGGACGGGAATAACGGCATGTCACTGAAGTGGGAACTGTTCCAACACACGCTGAAAACAAAATATTTCTAAGCCCTTCCATTAAGCTGATAAAAATCCTTGACTGTTGGGAGGCCAGAACATCCTCCCACTGTATGGAGTTTGGTAACGATCCTGGAACGCACAGACGAGACGACTTGCCACTTTTTACGAGGAGCGGAGTGTAATATTGTCCGGGATATTGGACGGGCCAAGAATCGTTAAAAAGAAGGTGTGTCCGCTGTTAGTACAAGACATTGCACGCCATATGCCAGGGTGTGTATTTCACATGATGCTATATTGCAGAGCAGCTTTTAGAGCGCCTCTAAGCGGGTATGTCGTTTATTTTGTGATTGATAAGACGCATGGGGTTCGGCGTGTGCACACTTACCCACGCCTGACCAAGCGCGTGCGCTTGCCATTATGGGTCAACTCTTTTGAACCCTGCCCTGACCCCAGCACCTCCTGGCTCTGACTAAAAATGTGCCATCGGCGCCCTCTCCCACCCGCGGTGCTCACAGATGACCAGGGGCCTGCCAGGCCAGGTTGCCCGGTGCCCAGGGTCTCACCCACACCTTGTGTAGAGGAGAGACCGCGTGCCAGCCGCTAGCTAGACCCCCGTGCCAGCCAGCCGCCCTGGCAGTGCCAGACAGAGTCACACTCTGGTGACACACCCCATACTGGAGTCTCACTGTGAAGAGAGAGAGAGAGAGAGAGATGGGAGGTGAATGAGAAGTGGGTAAAGAAGGAGGGAAAGAGGACGAATGAGAGGCTGAAAGAAAAACAGGAATGGCATCTATCCATCCTGCTATACGACGTATGTGGGAAACGTAACTTTTCAACACACTGAGGAAGTAAGCGTTTTTTTCCCCAGATAGAGTAATTCTGATCAAATGTCCCAGAGAACGTGTTTCACAAAAGTCTAACAAGGCAAAACGCACTGTGTCTGAAGGCTTGTTAACGGCCCCGGCTCAAACCACCTCAGAGGACAAAGCCAACTGCTCCCCTACCGTATCAACACTTAGAAAGATCTGCCTGAAGTTCTCTCTCTGAAGCACAACAGAGATCATCGGAACATGTGAGAAGGAGAAAGAGCAGGAGAGGGAGGGAGAGAAGAAAGGGATGAGCAGTAGTCCTGGGGTGGTCCTCGTCCTCCACTTTTCAGTGTGTGGTGTGAGATCTTGTCTGGCTGTAGTTTCGGGGTCTTTGTTATAGAGGTCGACCGGTTATGATTTTTCAACGCCGATACCGATTGTTGGCGGGCCCAAAGAAGCCGATATATAATGCCAATTACAACAATACTGAATGAACAATGAACACTTATTTTTACTTAATATAATATATAAATAAAATCAATTTAGTCTCAAATAAATAATGAAACATGTTCAATTTGGTTTAAATAATGCAAAAACAAAGTGTTGAAGAAGAAAGTAAAAGTGCAATATGTGCCATGTAAAAAAGCTAACGTTTAAGTTCCTTGCTCAGAACATGAGAACATATGAAAGCTGGTGGTTCCTTTAAACATGAGTCTTCAATATTCCCAGGTAAGAAGTTTTAGGTTGTAGTTAAAGGAATTATAGGACTCTCTCTCTCTATACCATTTGTATTTCATATACATCTTTGACTATTCTTATAGGCACTATAGTATTGCCAGCCTAATCTTGGGAGTTGATAGGCTTGAAGTCATAAACAGCGCTGTGCTTGAAGCATTGCGAAGAGCTGCTGGCAAACACAGGAAAGTGCTGTTTGAATGAATGCTTATGAGCCTGCTGCTGCCTACCACCGCTCAGTCAGACTGCTCTATCAAATATCAAATCATAGACTTAATTATAATAAACACACAGAAATACAAGCCTTAGGTCATTAATATGGTCAAATCCAGAATTTATAATTTCGAAAAAAACGTTTATTCTTTCAGTGAAATACGGAACCATTGCGTATTTTATCAAATGGGTGGCAATCCTAAGTCTAAATATTGTTGTTACATTGCACAACCTTCAATGTTATGTCATAATTATGTAAAATTCTGGCAAATTAATTACGTTCTTTGTTAGGAAGAAATGGTCTTCACACAGTTCGCAACGAGCCAGGCGACCAAACTGCTGCATATACCCTGACGCGAATGCGCTTTTGTTATATCATCACCCGTTTGGCGAAGTAGGCCGTGATTCGATGATAAATTAACAGGCACAGCACTGATTATATGCTACGCAGGACAAGCTAGATAACCTAGTAATATCATCAACCATGTGTAGTTAGCTAGTGATTGTTAAGATGTTTTGTTTTTTATAAGTTAAGTTTAATGCTAGCTAGCAACTTACCTTGGCTCCTTGCTGCACTCCCTTAACAGGTGGTCAGCCTGCCACGCAGTCTCCTCGTGGATTGCAATGTAATCAGCATCCAAAAATGCCGATTACCGATTGTTATGAAAAATTGAAAAATCAGCCCTGCCGATTAAAATCGGTCGAACTCTACTTTGTTATTTAGGACTCACTCACACACTGCGAGGCCAGTTATGGAGTTCTGACTGCTTCGTCATACTTAGTCTGGCATGGCCAACACTAAACCTACTGTGACTTGGCCTGCAAGACATCACCTATACATAGAGAACCTTCCCTGGCCTTGATAGCAACATGTTTGCTTACTGTAGCATTTCCTAGCATTTGATAGCCTAGCGTAGCATTTGATAGCCTAGAGTAGCATTTCCTGGCATTTGATAGCCTATGGTAGCATTTCCTAGCATTTGATAGCCTAGCGTAGCATTTCCTGGCCTGGCCACATGTCCTAGTTCGACATTAGTCTAGCGCTGCACAAGACATGATTAACTCCCCATACAATTTGTGTTGACTAGCAACGGTGCTAAGGGGAAAGGAAAGGGACTGTGGTGAGCAAGGAAGGAAAACATCAGCCCAGTCTAGACAAATAAAGGAAACGCGCGCACCGCTCACACATCACTGGAAGACGTTTGGTCATTCCAACTCTCACCTGTTCATGCAGCCACTAGACTATGACTGCTGCTGGCGTCACATCCGCACGCACACTGATAAATGAATTAGAGCTCCAGAGAAGGATTATGAGCGGCGAGCCCCTTATGCGGCAGGAAACCACAACGCCAAAGAACACACGTAAAACACTCAATGAATGCGCGCACAAAAACACACACAGGATCTCCATCCACCCGGCCATGGTTGAGCAGAGAGGGGAGGGAAGTACTTTATCAACCAAGCAACTGCATGGAAAGTCACCAGTCTTTTTTACCTCACAGTCACGCGCCAGACAGTAGGAACATTGACAGATGTTGATGAGATGTTCCTATAAGGATAAAACTAAAATCACCCGTACTGTTTCCTATGGGACAATGAGCTTCATCTCGACCAACCTAAAGCCTACAACAAAGGGAGATAGAGGAAGGAAGGACAGAGAAAGGCAGGGGAAGAGCTGGAGGCAGAGAAAGGGCCTGTGCTTCAGAACTAGCACAGCAGCAATAATAACTAAACCACACAGCTCTATCTAGCACGGCCGTGAGACATTTAGTATTGAAATAACATTTTTCAACATTTTTTACCAGGCTTCTCATTAAAAATAAACTCATGTTTGCTTTTCTCCCTTCAGAGAGAGAGAGAGCGAGAGAGAGCGCGGGAGAGCTGGGAGCCGAGAGAGAATCTAGAGATGTGTTGCAGCTGGGAAATTCCATGGTAAACGGAATTACACAAAAGTACGAAAATGTATACTCACTATTGCAAGTCACTCTGAAAAAGTACATTGGCTAAATTACTAAAATGTAAATGTACGCTGAGACTCAGATTTTGTACTTTAAAAATGTATGCCAAACAAAAAAAAGTGATTTCAACTTTTAGCAAACCATACAACTATGCATAAGGACGACTTTAAAAAACAATTTACAAAGAACCGTGCAGGTGCAAAGCCAAAAATCTCCCTCAGTTTATGCTACCAAGCTTCCCAAAAACTTCGCGATTTTGACAACGAGGCCCTTTATCCACTTCCCCAGAGTCAGATGAACTCGTGGATACCATGTTTATGTCTCCGCGTGCGGTTTAAAGGAAGTTGCTAACTAGCGTAACAGCTAACTAGCATTAGAGCAGTGACTAGAGGTCTATGGGTATCTGCAAGCATGATACTGGGCCATGTCCTCAGTGGGCCTACTCTGACTTGGGGCAAAGTCAAGGCCGCTGGGGGCTTTTCGGGTTCATTTACATAACAATGACTAACTGTTTACACCTCCGGTTGATAACACCTTCTCAAAAAGCAACTGTTTTGATTGTGCAGGGGTTGTTGATTCTGCTCTGCACAAGTCTAGCTATGGAAACTATTTCCCTAGTATTACATCATACACAAGTGTAAAACTGGTGTCACAGTTGAAAAGCACCACTTGAGTTTGAAAAAAATATTTTGGTTATTGGACTACAGTAAGTGATTTTACACCCGGTAACATAATTACAGTAATGGCACTGCATAATGGGTCCCTGATCTGTAGTATACAGAAACACATAATTATGGATATGAATGTAAATCTCTTCAAGGTGATATATCCTGAATTGGATAATATAGAAATATGCAATATCATCGTCCGTTGCATATGGTATTATTCTACACACTGGCTATTATTCTAACAAGCTCCGCCCCCCCAAACAAGACCAAATTTGATTGGTCCGGACTGAACCAAATCTGAATTTATCATAGACATCTATGTTTCACAAGTTTCAACATCAAAGCACCGTAGAGTACAATTCAATACATTGTATATTTTACTTGTGTGCTCTGCTGAACTACACGTTTCTTTACTGTACTCTACTGTGCTTTGCTGTCCAACCTTTGTTAAACAGACGTCTATGATTGGTTCAGAATTGGTCCAGTCACCAATCATGGACGTCTATGGTTTTGGCCAAATCTATTGCTGGTCCGGACCTAAAAATCAACGGCAATAATCAAGGCCGGTCCGGACAGACCAAATAACTACTTTTCAACATCCATGGACATCCGGTGGTCAGTTACCGATTTCTCTGAAATTCTGTTACCGATTTGGTAACAGAACTACGAGTTTTAAATCACTTAATTGCTCCTGAGTGGCGCAGCGGTCTAAGGCACTGTATCTCAGTGCTAGAGGCATCACTACAGACACCCTGGTTTGAATTAAGGCTGTATCACAATCGCCCGTGATTGCGAGTCCCCATAGGGTGGCACACGACTGGCCCGGGTTTGGCCGGTGTAGGCCGTCATTGTAAATAGGAATTTGTTCTTAACCAACTTGCCTAGTTAAATAAAAATGTTTTAAATTCATTAAAGAAATGTTGATCAGTAAAAACGCTACCTAATTGGTAGGTCTACCTTTACTTGTTACTTCTATGATCTGTCATTATCCGCCCTCCTCATGAGGGAGATATCTTAAGATATTTTCAAATTTGTCTGGGTTTTTGGAGCCGATTACATTTTTGGCCGATACCGATATGCGATATTTTCCTTGCTAAAAAACACGATACCGATATAAAAAAAATTAGCGGCCTTTTAAGCATTCTAGTACAGTTAAAAATGTAACACATGGACGCAGCGGTCTAAGGCACTGCATCTCAGCGCAAGAGGTGTCGCTACAGTCCCTGGTTCGAATCCAGGCTGTATCACATCCGCCGTGATTGCGAGTCCCATAGGGCGGCACACAATTGGCCCAGCGTCATCCGGGCCGTCATTGTAAATAAGAATTTGTTCTTAACTGACTTGCCTAGTTAAATAAAAAAGGTAACACGCACGTGTAAATGCCAACAAAATTACTTTTTTGTGTATGTCCCTATTACCAGTAAAACATAATCAAAATCTATTTCTTTCACTTACTTGCTGTGCTGTTTCGTTGTTCAGTCATTTCATTCTCGACCAGGATTTCTATGGAACGCCGTTTGGGGATTTGCGTGTCAAAAAAGATACACGTCAAATAACACTATTTGACATGTCAAATAAGCTTGTTGACCAATCAGGACCTGAAAATGACTGCACGTCACATAATAATTTAACACATTCATACATTTTGTACGTAGTTATTACACATTGATTACATTATCACTCGTATGGTGTTTGCAACACCAGGGTTGTGGGTTCGATTCCCACGGGGGACCAGTACGGGGGGAAAAAATGTATGAAATGTATGCTTTCACTACTGTAAGTCGCTCTGGATAAGAGCGTCTGCTAAATGACTTCTTCTTCTTCTTCTTCTACTATGATGCTGGTGAAGTTATCTAGCGCACCTACAGTGCTGGTCATAAAAAAAGCTAGTTAGCTCATGGATGCAAACAATGTTCTTCCCCTAAAACAAAGCAAAACAACAATCTAGGTATCATCTAAAATAATCCTAATTTATAAGACAGTTCTTATTTGATTAATGGTGGTCGGACCAATCCGTGTGAAGCTAGCTACATTAAGGATTAGCCACAATAGTGGACTTTGCGTTTAGCCTTCAAAATAAATGGCATAATTCTACTATTTGTATTCATTTGCATCACTGTCAATGACATACTTTTATTTTGAAGGGAAACCGCAAATTCCACTATTATGCCTAATCCTTATTGTGGCTAGCTTCACAAGACATAACCTGGTCCGGTCGAACCTCACTAGCCAGACGAAGCTAGCTGGCTGCTTATAACGTTAGCTTTGGGTAACAAAGGCGATAGGCGAACGTCAATACTTACTCACAAGGACTCCTAAATCATTGCTAAGAATTAGTGGTGTAACGGACCGTAGTTGACCCGTGATCCTTAAGGATCGCCCCCCACGGTTCGGCACGCACGTGAACCATGGATCACCTGCAAAGTCCAACCATCAGTGTGAAATTGTTTTCACTTTTTAAAGTAATAATTCCCTAAATCTCGATGCAGAGTTGCAGTGAAAAGATAAAGACGGATGCGTGCTGTGTTTTCCTCTGAAGCCTGATTTGATTGTTTTAACAAGCAGTTGTGTGTACTGTTCACGTGGACGGGGCATGTTGAATCCCAACGAATCAATCCTGGATGCTCGCGTTGCAAAAAGCCAAGAAGAAAAAAAGAGCAGTGGAGGAGCTGAGGAACTGGAAAAGCCTCCCGCTTCATTTAAGTTGTGCGTATGGGAGCATTTTGGCTTCCCTGTCAAATATGATGGACAGAAGAAGGGTGGTGGACAACACCATTACGGTTTGCAGGCATTGTGCCACAAGATGGCTGTATAATCATGGAAATGCATTGAGCATGGCCACATATTTAAAGCGGCGTCACCCTGGTGTGTCAGTTACGGGAGCCAACTCAGCCAAGAGACAAATTCTCACCGCGGCATTTAAGCCCTATGTTGCAGAATCAGACCGGGCTGAAGCCATCACCAAATCTCTTGGGATGTTTATCGCTGCAGACATGAGGCCATATTCTGTTGTGGAAAACAAAGGGTTTAAAAATACGGTGAAAGTGCTTGAGCCACGCTACAAAATCCCCTGGCGCACCCACTTCAGTAAGAAGATCGTGCCAGATCTTTATGAACAGGAAAAGATCAAAATTCTCGACAAACTATCCAAGACATCCTCTGTTGCCCTCACCATAGACTCGTGGACCTCCAGGGCAACGGAAAGCTACGTGACTGTGACTGCTCACTACACCACAGAGGAATGGGAGATGCGAAGTCCGGCGCTACAGACACGCCCCCTCTATGAGAGTCACACAGGCACAAATCTGCCGAAGGTACTCCTAGGAGCAGTAGCAGAGTGGAAGCTAGAGGCGCCCAATAGCGATATCCCAACCACCACAGATAATGCCAAGAACCAAGTAAATGCAGTAATAGAGGCTGGACTGGGGCCACAGATAGCTTTCACATGTGATCAATTGAGCATCCCAAAGGGGAATCTCTGTGAACCAGATGGACCGCTTCCTTGGGAGGATCAGGAAGGTGGTTTCCTTATTCCACCGAAGCACAACAGCCGCTCATGTGCTTAAGACCAAGCAAGAAATGTTACAGCTACTGACCCACAAGCTCATACACAATGTCACAAGATGGAACTCCACTTATGACATGTTGGAGAGCTATCTTGAGCAGCAGGCAGCTGTATACTCTGCACTGACACACAAAACCCTGAAAAAAATAAAGACGTCGTCACCTTGTCTGATGACGTGAAAGTGGCAGGAGGTGGTCCTCCATGTGGTCAAACCCCTCAAAATGGTTACAACCCTATTGAGCACTGAAACTGCACCGTCTGTGTCCATGTTCCTACCTCTGAAAACAAGGATTGTACAATCCATGGCCCCAAGTGAGGAAGACGCACCATCACTAGAGATGAAAAGGCTGCCATAAGAGAGGACATTTTTTCTGATGTGGACACAGTCTATTTTTTTCATTCACTACTGTTCAAAGGAAGAAGGTATCATGCATCATATTGCACTTTAAATTTAACAATTGAGTATTGACTATTTTATTTCAACTTTGAAAAATCCCTTGCTTTAAGTGTTCTTTAAGTAATAAATGGAAAGCAAAGTTATTCGTCTCCCTTTTTATTGCTGATCTGAAAAATGATGCGATCCGTGACTCAAAACCGTGATCCAATCTGAACCGTGAGTTGTGTGATCCATTGCACCAATAAGAATAATGAAAATGACTGCAGTTCCTACTGGTAATTGTTTTCAGGCTGGTTGTATTGGTGCTAGCTAGGTACCAAGCTAAAGCTAGCTACCCCAGAAGTTGCGGTCAAACAAATGCTGCTTTATTGCCAACGCGGTAATGTAAAACACATTGTTCGTGGCACCGGTGTTTGTTTGCAGACTTTTCTGTACAGCTTTGACAGAGCTACTATATCTAAAAAGAGCCAAACGGCATTCCAAAGTATGTATGTCGTGAAGCTAATAGCAGTGCCGCTATTACTGTGTAAATCCGGTAGGGCAACATCTGAAAAATAGCGCACTTGGTAGTATGTACCGGTGCTCGACCAGTCAGCGAAAGCCAACATCACCCACGACAGAGAACGGTTGATTGTCAAGGGCAATGAATTCCATGATCTTGGCTTTAATGGATTTCGTCTTTGAGTTGTCTCGCTGAAATGTTCTTACTCTTTCAAATGACTACTCTACTTGTTGACTGCTTGATCCACACAGCAGACTTTGCGGGCTAGGTTAGGTATGCTGTGTTGCACGTGCAGCGCAAACTTTTACGTAGCGTCATTACGTCATGTACCTACGTTATATAGGTATGCACAGTAGCTTTGACATCGTTTTTTTTTAACATCGACGTTAAACTAGACATCGGGCCGATACCGATGTGGGCATTTTTAGCTAATATCATCCGACTCCGATATGTTCACCGATATATCGTGCATCCCTAGATTTTGGTAGCGTTACAAGGCAACGTTTCTTAAACTTACAGAAGGCAAAGCATTTCTCCCAAAAAAGTGTGACTATTAGTTGGCAGGGGTATTTACTTCAACATTAATGTGACTTCCTGGTAGATGTTTTCTAAGACCTCTTTTCAATCTGTTTGACCAGAAATCCAAGCTATTACTTACGGACACCTTTTTCAGATGGAAAAATGTATCTATGCCTTCATTTCCCCAAAAAGAGAGACTCTTATCTTTCATTTGACACCCAATTTGATATGCTCCTATAAACTTCACCTTGGTGCTCATGGGTCTTTTTACATGGAAATGACCAGCTGTTGGTTTTGGCGTGAGTTGAAATGCCCAAATGGAAGCACCGGTGTTCTGACAAACTCACTCACACCTAATCCTTTGTTTTAAACCCAAACAACAATGGCGTCTGGATGAAAGACTAAGACGTGCCAAATCCTGGTTTTAACCCAGCGGGTGCCAGACTCAGCTGAGATAAACAATGCAGAGAAAAGACAGCGGCAAATACAATACACTAACAATCTATAGCTCACCGCACCGGACCCCATGGCTAAGGTCCTTCAACATTGGATTACCAGCTGAATGGAATGAGAACAGGAAAAAACATCCGTGTAGTGTTTCACTACGTTCCAGGTAGCTAGAACACATTAGGGAACATTTACCCAAGGATAAAGCAAAGCGAGGGGGAATTGGTGAATGATTTCGCCACACACAAAGATGTGGTATGAGATATGTGAACCGGAGCGAGCTGTTGTTGTGTCTACATGTGTCAAACAGTCTACTGACAGCGAGCATACGGGGGAAATCTCCCAAAATAGGCCGTGTTCTCGCAGCTATTCAGTCACAATCATTATTGTGGGTAAACTGTCATTGTGGATTTGTGTGAGAGAAAGTTGAGACAGATATTTTGTTTTTCCATCGAGACCCCCCCCCCCCCCCACACACACACACCAGTGTTTTACCTTATTGTAAGCTCTGGGGTTATTGTATACATCAGGAGTGTGACGCTAAAGACACGTAGTAAGCACAATCAACAACCTCCGCATTAATTCAAGAAGGTATTAACGTTCACAGTTACACTATAGCTAAACGGGCGTCCGGCGCTTCCCGTAACGCTCTCGCGTTGCGTCACGTCACGTCCGATGGCCGTGTCCATGCTCAAGAATCAGAGGTTCAATTCTCGATGGATGACGTAAAACATTCTATCTTTGTTGTACATGGCCTCGACTATACACCACTGGTTGTTTTATTAAGATTGATGAAATCAAGAAGCTACTACTAGCAAGCTAGCTATATTGACTAGCTAAGTTCAACAATGTAAACAAAAGCAACTTGTGAAATCAGAATAGAATTTAATACAACCACTAGCAACAATTTAACTTCTATGGGTACACACTATCAACAGCCAGTGAAATAGCATGGCGTGAAAGACAAAACAGCAAAAATCTCATAATTTCATTTTCTCAAACAATCAACTATTTTACACCATTTTAAAGACTCTCGTTAATCTAACCACATTGTCCGATTTCAAAAAGGCTTTACGGCGAAAGCATAAAATTAGATTATGTTAGGACAAACTTCACAAGAAAAATCACACAGCCATTTTCCAAGCAAGGACATGCATCACAAAAAACAAAAATTCAGCTAAAATATTCACTAACCTTTGATGATCTTCATCAGATGGCACTCATCGGACTTCATGTTACACATTACATGTATGTTTTGCTCGATAAAGTTCATATTTATTTATTATTGAATATGCTACAGTACAGTAGGCTAAATAGAATAAAGATGCCGTTCCGCTTTCAAAAACATTTCGGCGCATATAGTGGAGCTGAAGAGTTAGCCGTTATGTAAATGCACGCTGAAAAGTGCCTTGGCTCCAAGTTAGAGCAGGTCCACTGGACCCATGGCCCAGGCAGACAAAAGTCTGAGCCATTTGGGTAAAACAATGGGGTACATTTCTCAATGTAAATGCACCAAAAGAGAACGGCCCCAAGGACATCAACACGTGTCTTGAATGCAAATCATGAAAAGATTTCACACTGTGAGCAATAGAAAGAGAGGTAGAGACACAGGAGGAGGGAGAGACAGCGAGCCTGTGCTTCAATTCTGATGATGCAGGAAACATATGACAGCTAGCCTCTCATGTTGGAATACTCCATATGGCTTTCCCCTCACACCGCAGCGAACCAAAACACTAGGATGGAGGCCTCGTTAAGGAACACAGAGGCACACTTTACAGCCCACCTGCATTCCCACAGTGTTCGGTATCTTTCTCCAAGCCTCCTTTACACACACACACACACACACACACACACACACACACACACACACACACACACACACACACACACACACACACACACACACACACCAGCTCTTTCAGCAGACGCCAGGGACCAGGGACTGACACAAGCTGTCTCCAAGGCTCTGCTAGAGGCGCGTTGGCACAGGACCCGCCAGCCCACCAGCCTTGGCACAGACAACCACCTCAATTACCTCGACTAACCGGTGCCCCCGCACACTGACTCTTTACCGGTACCCCCTGTATATAGCCTCGCTGTTGTTATTTTACTGCTGCGCTCTAATTATTCGTTACACACACATATACATATATATATTTTTTTAACTGCATTGTTGGTTTTGGCTAAAAAGCATTTCACTGTAAGGTCTACACCTGTTGTATTCGGCGCAAGTGACAAAATAAAATTTGATTTGACCTTACAACTGCACCACAAGCCTCTAAAAGACTGGGTACTCAACCCAACTCAGTGGCTACTCAACTAACATCCTGAAAAGAATGACAGAGGGTAGTTCTGGGTACCAGGCTATACCCATATACTGCCAGTTTACCACAGCCTGGTGCTTAAAGACATCAATCATCTTTTTCTTTTTTAGTTTAAAAACAATATCCCAAGTATAAATACAGTAAAGTACACACACTAAAAGGGTAAAAACTAAATAGTGTTGCAAAATAGCGCTGCTAATTTCAAACAATGGGGCATTCAAGGAGATCGTCTGATCGGGAATTTGTGATGGTATCACTGCCGCCCCCCCCCCCCCCCCTGCTTGAGGGACAAAAGAGGAAATGCCCCCCCACCCATGTGTTTTGAGGATACCTGGACCACCTACTGAGATGTGCCTTTTGTTAAGTAAATCAGGTGATAAATGTGCTGAAAAGGAGACTGGGGGAGGACTATAAATCATAGGGCTGGGTGGTATGACCACACTTCCACCAAGACAGGCATATCTACGCCAAATCTCTTTTCTGCATCTAAATAAATCACACCTCTTACTCGTCGGGTCATAAACTTACAGACAGACAGACACACACAAAGTCACAGAAAGAGAAAGACTCAACCCAGCAGATCTGGGACACATGATGGGGCAGATCTGGGACACAAAGCGGCCAGCCCATACAGCCCAGCCCATACAGCCCAGCCCATACGAGCTGTATTCTTCTGACAGCCATGTCGTGTAATGTTGACATAGTAGCAGGAGGAAATGTACAGTTTGATGTTGAGCAGCGGGCCCGTTTGGTGCTGCTAATGTCCGTTTTGCCATACCCAACCAGCCAGTGAGTCAGTCCAGATAACATGACCCAGTCCTCGGCAGACAGATCTCTGAGCTGAGAGACACTGATAGCCAAACACAGCTGCGTGTGTGTGTGTCTCTCTCTCTCTCTCTCTCACACCTGGTCTCCCCTCTCACTCAAAGCACCCAACACTACTCTATTACCCTTTTCAGAAAGAAGATGTGGTATATTACCTGTAAAAAATTAAAAAATAAACAGCTGGTTATTTATCACTTTGTATGTGTACCCCATCTATACATATCAGTGGGTAATTGGCACATTGGGAGGGCTGGCGGGTGTTAAACCAGTGGGACTGTTTGCATTTCAAATTAGGAAGGTGTTAAACAATTGAAGTGTTAATTAATTTACTGTATAGAAGCAGAGAACCATTCAGGACCCGATTCCTGTATTTTGGATACAGGGTTTGAAAATGCAGGAATCGTGAAGTATTTTAGCCTCTACCCCTTTATAACAAATAGCAGGTAAAAAGTTGCAGGCATGGTAAATTAGTGGAAACTTTGTCTGTGTATGAAAGTGGTCTCCGAATTAGTGAGCTATTTTCCCTCCACTCTCCTTTCTAAAAAAAATTATAAAAAAGACCACCACTCCTTTTATCCTTTCATCTTCCAAACAACATTGTGTTACAGCGAGACAAGTGGTCAGAGTTCAGCCAGGGTCACTTCCTATTTAAAGATAGTCTTTGAAGAGGGTAGGGTTTCAGATGTTTTCGGAAGACGGGCAGGGACTCTGCTGTCCTGGGTTCTGGGGGAAGCTGGTTCCACCATTTGGGTTCCAGGACAGAGAAGAGTTTGGACTGGGCTGAGCGGGAGCTGCCCTCCTGTAGGGGTGGCAGGGCCACGAGACCAGAGGTGGCAGAACAGCGTACTCTGGTTGTGGTGTAGGGTTTGAGCGTAGCCTGAAGGTTGGGAGAGGCAGTTCATCTTGATGCTCCGTAAGAAAGTACCATGGTCTTACAGTGGATGCGAGCTTCGACTGGAAGGAAGCCAGTGGAGTGTGCGGATGAGCGGGGTGACATGAGAGAATTTGGAAAGGATGAACACCAGGCGTTCTGCGGCGTTCTGCGGCGTTCTGGATAAGTTGCAGGGGTTTAATAATGGCAGAAGTGGGGAGCCCAGCCAACAGCGAGTTGCAGTAGTCCAGACGGGAGATGACAAGGGCCTGGATTAGGACCTGCGCCACAAAGTCCAAACATCTCCTTTACTTCCCTTTTGCTGCTCATCAGCAGGGCCTGAACACCATCCAAGTCACTTCCACTATAAACACTGTAGGCCCGAGGACATTGAAAAAAAAAACACTGTAAAAAATCAGTTATGCCAAGATGGCAAGAACCAGTGTCTGGAACGTGTTTCATAGGACACTCGTTCTGCAACACCTTGCTACTCGCTAGCATTATCAACTAAAACACAAACCGCAGCATGTAGTGTTCATCCCATGTTTCATGAGCTGAAATGAAAGATCCCAGAAATGTTCTATACGCATCTCTCATTTGCCAAGATAATCCATCCACCTGAGAGAATGACATATCAAGGGAGCGAAATAAAACACAATGATCATTACACAGGTGCAGCTTGTGCTGGCTACTAAAATGTGCAGTTTTGTCACAACACACTGTCAAGTTGAGGGAGCCTGCAAGTGGCGTGCTGACTGCAGGAATGCTCACCAGAGCTGTTGCCAGATAATTTTGTTAATTTCTCTTCCATAAGCTGCCTCCATCGTTTTCGAGAATTTGGCAGTAAGTCCAACCGGCCTCACAACCGCAGGCCAAGTGTAACCACGACAACCCATGACCACCACACCCGGCTTCTTCACCGTTGAGAGTCAGACCAGCCACCCGGACAGCTGATGAAACTGTGGGTTTTGCACAACTGAAGAATTTCTGCACAAACTGTCAGAAACCGTCTCAGGGAAGCTCACCTGCGTGCTCGTCGCCCTCACCAGGATCGTGACCCGACTACAGCTTGGCGTCGTGACCGACTTCAGCGGCCAAACGCTCACCTTCGTTGACCACTGAAGTGTGCTGTTCACGGATTAATCCCGGTTTCCACTGTACCGGGCAGATGGCAGACAAATGTGTATGGCGTCGTGTGGGGCGAGCAGGTTGCTGATGTCAATGCTGTGAACAGATTGCCCCATGGTGGCGTGGGGTTATGGTGTGGGCAGGCATAAGCTACAGACAACAAACACAATTGCATTTTAATTGATGGCAATTTGAATGCACAGAGATACCGTGATGAGATCCTGAGGCCCATTGTCGTGCCATTCATCCGGCGCCCATCATCTCATGTTTCAGCATGATAACGCACGGCCCCATGTCGCAAGGATCTGTACACAATTCCTGGAAGCTGAAAACGTCCTATTTCTTCCATGGCCTGCATACTCAGAGATATCACCCATTGAGCATGTTTGGGAAGTAGTGGGACAACATTCCACAGGCCACAATCAACAGCCTGATCAACTCAATGCGAAGGAGATGTGTCGCACGCTGCATGAGGAAAATGGTGGTCAGACCAGATACTGACTGGTTTTCTGACCCACGCTCCTACTTTTATTTTTAAATGTGACCAACAGAAGCATATCTGTATTCTGAGTCATGTGAAATCCATAGATTAAAGCCCTAATTCATTCATTTCAATTGACTGATTTCCTTATGTGAACTGTGACTCAGTGAAACCGTTGAAATTGTTGCGTTTCTATTTTCTGGGTCAGTGTATCGCGCTACCGTAACCAACACCAGGCACAGTCTCGCGTTTGACGGCCCGCAGAACTTGGAGCTAGCGTCGGATGTAATACATATCCCGCCCGTCTGATTCTTCAACAACTTTACGGGAAGCCTAGTTTCACTATTTTCCGATCAATGTGTGCATTGCACTTCAAGGTTACTACCAAAGATGCACTGTGTTGTCTGGGGGAATTCATTTTTTGCATGGTACGCGGGGGGTTTTGCTCATTTACCATTCAATTGGTCCTCCGAAGAAGAGGTCTCAGCCACGCAAAGCGAACACGCCCAGTCTTTTCCCAGAAAACACAGTGCCACCACGTGTTAATAAGCAAAAAGGGGACATGAACTGTTAACATAATTGTAATTCAAACCCTCAAGTCATGACAGTCCCTTACCAAATTTCGGTTTTGGACGAGACTGACATTAATACCAAAATTATCCTATTTACACTTTGTAGTCCATTTTGACACTAGAAATGAACATCTCTGACTCATATCAACGCTACACAGGCCATTTAAAAGCAGAGAAGTTGGTTCTATGGGGCAGTTGACCTTTAAAACATTTAAATCTAAGACAACAACCTTTTTTCCACCTTTCATTGTGCCTGCCAACGTGACATTATTGCGCTGCAGCGCTACACTTACCATAAATATCAGTAGCCGCTGACTAGCCAGTAAGCTTGCAAACTATTCAACAACGCAAGGGGCGTTTCCTCTACACTTGAATAATGCAACGAAACCATATTACATTCTTGAATAACGCAACAATCCACAAGCATGGTCAGACAATTAAAGGGTTTATTTTCTCATTCATACAGGCATTAGCCTAGCTAAATGTAGCTTGCAAGACAATAACGCTAGCTAATAATGTTAGCATATCAAACGTCAACATTTATAAAACGACTAACTAAGATTTCACCTTTCTTACAACTGTTAAATACATATTTGTATGTTTAGTGTTAGAGAAAACGTGCATATTTTCTAAAGGTCTCTCTTGATCAAAACGTCTGCCCTCGTCGCTGTGGACGTCTCACAGAGCTCTAGCTTGGCTTCCTGAAATCATTAGGAACTCGCCTTTGATCTCATATTAATCTATGACAACAAAAAAGAAGTGCTTTTTGGTTTAAAATCTATGATTCATTTTAATTCATGGCTATAAAAATGGATCTCTGGATGTGTTCCAGCGATGAAACCGCTCTCCCCTGCTGCGTTACGGTGTAAGGACTGCAGGCATGTGCTCCGTCAGTGGCTGTGGGGTAGGGTTCAGCCAGGAGTTAATGCACAGTCGGAAGACCGAATAAAATGGTAGGAGGGACATCCCAGCTTCAAGTGGTTTTACATTTCACATCCTACGCCGCCAAAAAAAATGTTGAACCGGTACCAGAACCACACAGGTCCCCTCAACAGGGACTTTACATCTATTAAGATCCGGCAGCAATTTTACAACGTAACAGCGTGTCACTGCAATCTCAGGTAAAACTCAATAAATCAAGTTCAAAATATTGTGAAAATGTCTATACATTACAGCTGTTTGAAAAGAATTCCTCTGCTATTAGGATTTTTTTTGCTTCATGAACGTTGAGCTAAACGAGACAATTCTGTTTACACTGCTCTGCTTAAGGGGGGGGGGGGGGCAACTGTCGGGCAAGTGGCATGCGACCTCCGGAGGTAGCGTTTGAGACGTCAGAAACACGCATGTTCACGTTACATCTCTCGATATTCTCCTTAAATTCGCGAGAGCAGAGCCAAAGCTTGCGACTGAAAACCAACCTGGTCTCGTAACAGTAGGGGCTCCAACTCTCCCCTCATTGGGAATGCAAAGCCTCCTGAAGAAGAGTGAGAAGAGAATAGAAGAGGGGGGGTTGGGGAATTCTCAAGAGCTAACAAACGTACAGGGCTGTAGGGGGGGAGGGAGGGTAGCCATTGATCTCCCTACTTCCCTCAACAGTGTGCCTGCTCCTCCCCATCCCCCCTCCCTTATTCTTTACCTCTTTCTGTTTTGGGAGTTCAGTTAATTTTAGCCAAGCCCATTGTGGTGAGTGAAGGGGTGGTATGGAGAGGTCTCTGCCCTGCTATACTGGGTCATGCGTGCTGGATCGACACACAGGGATCCCCCCGAGACACACACACACACACACAAAGACAGGCTACCATAAAGCTCCTTTTCTGAGAGCGAGAGAGAGAGATTGAGAGGAGAGTGTTAGGCTAACTGGATTGTGCCATTTCTTGCTACTGGCCACCCCAACTTCAGTTTCTGGGCCTAACTAACGGATGACCTGACGCTCAAAGGGAACATAAGCTTTGATGGAACTGATAATAATAAAAAAAATTTAAAAAAGGATATTCAGATATGTGAGGAGGCCAAAGCGGTTTTCTATGACTAAGGAAAAACAGAAATACAGAAATATAGCCCAATGTTTTGGTCCATTTAAGTGAGACAGTTGCAGAGGAACATTCCCTCCTGATTCTTAACTCCAGCATGGCATCCCAGGTGAAGGTTTGTACAAGATACCAGAAAGGTAGGAGAGAGAGGGGGGGAAAAAAGAGGATAAGAGCAAAAACTGAAGCGGTAGCGAGCTAACTTAAAAACATTGAAAGACAATTTGGTCTGAGAACATAGAAGAAACAAATACCTTTTTTTTTGTAAAGGTATGTGGGAATCCCATCAGATAAATGATCTAGTCGACCACGCCGTAGCGTACCAACTGATTTAAACCCAGCAGCTGGCCCAGACCAGTCAACTCGGGCGGGAAGGAAAGGAGATCAACTCTGAAAGTCATACTGTAACTCACTCCTTTTGTCCAGACCAGATGAGACCGTGTCCCAAATGGCACCCTATTCCCTTTATAGTGCACTACTTTTCGAAAAGGGCCCACAGGGGCCTATATAGTGTGACATTTGGAAAACAGCCGTATTCTGGAGACCGGACCGTCAATCCTTCATCTCGAACAATGCTGTTCACCATTTTATTCATTCCTGGCCTTGGCGAGGGGAGATGGGGGGGGGGGGTTAGAAGGGGCTGAAACAAGGGGATTGAGTATCTCACTGCCTGGAGCAAGGCTGAAACACAAGCAACTCGCATGTATTGAAAATGTTGCCATGGCTAGTCTCCTGCAGCATTGGAAGCGAGGGAGCATACTGCTTCAGAACTGAGCTATTTCACTAGGTTCTTCTTGACAACCAAACATTTTTTTACACACATCTTAAATTGCTCCAATAAGTAAACAAGACTGGTCCCTGGTCCCAAAACCTTGCCTATGAACAAATACTACGTGGAATTGTGAACTACTGCTTAAACGTAAAACAAAATGGAATATGAAGGGAGACTTCCGTACAATGACAGAGAGCCCATAAACCCAAAAAGGAAGATCACCCAGTAACAACGTTCTAGATCTTTTGAACAAACAGAACACAGCTTTTTTTTTTTAAGAGGCGAGGTCAGTGGGAGTTCAGGCATCGGAACAAAGGAGTAGCAGCTCACCCTGTCAGAGAAACATGTGCAAGGGAGTAAAGTAGCCGGGGGGCCGGGAGGGCAACAGCCGCAGGCCCACCACAGAGACCCAGCCACCCCACCCCAGCACGCCCAAGAGTGATGGATGTGAGAGCCAGGGCTGGTAACCGCCACAGGATCCGGCAATACTGATCGAGATGAAGCCATCTTTCTGAGTGTGCAGAGAAACATCAGGAATTCGGAATATTTCGGTGCATTTTATAGTTTGTCTTTTGACGAATGGGAGAGAGGACGAGAGTGAGGTGAGATAGGATGTGTCGAGAGAGAGGTCTAACCAAGCTTATAATGTATTCCCTATGCTCTGCTTAGTTCGCTAGGCCTAACTGGAACTAAAGGCTATACTGTCGGCCTGGGTCGGTGTTATTTTAATTTATTACATTTTTTTTAACCTTATTTAACTAGGAAAGTCAGTTAAGAGCAAATTCTTATTTTCAATTACAGCCTAGGAACAGTGGGTTTACTGCCTTGTTCAGGGGCAGAAAGACATATTTTATAACCTTGTCCGCTCGGGGATTCGATCTTGCAACCTTTCGGTTACTAGTCCAACGCTCTAACCACTAGGCTACCTGCCAGTGTGTCTCAACAGTTGATAGAGAATACATCCACTAGTGCAGTGGCCACCAACTTTTACTGAGTCAACATCACTTAGCAAGCAGAGATGTACTGCTCAGATTTATTTATTTATTTTTTAAACATGACTTAATATTTTTTTTTTTACATTAACCTATTAAAAACTGTTCTGTAGAAATGAGTTTTGTGCAGTAGGCCTAATACATTACCACAGCATATTGGCTATATGCTTGGCCCGCCAATATTGTTCTCAGACCATATCATATTTCAAAACTTGAGCTTTGATAACCAAATAGATCAGTTCATGTAGCACGAGGCACAGCTGAACACAAATTTTAATTATTCGTTTTTTTATTTTACTGGTCTGATGGTACCTGCATCTGATGGTCATGGTGCTTTCAAGACAACTGGGAACCCGGGGGGGGGGGGGGTCAAATCATGTCCGTGATCTTCAGGCCGGAGCTCTAGAAGGATGCCCGAGTTCCCAGTAGCTTTGAACACAGCATTAGTCTGAGATTTCCGAGTTCCCAGTTGCCTTGAACACAGCATTAGTCTGAGCGGAGGGAGAGAGCAGCAGAGGGTCTAGCTCTCACGGTCCCTGCTCACTCCTTTTCTCTGGTGAGACTTCCCAGAGACGGGACATTGTCCTCCACCTGATGGCGAAACTCAATTCGCAACGCATCCCTCTCAGGCACAAATTCATGTTGTTCCTATGACGAGAGAAAGTGAAATATTCCTTGATATTAAAATAGACACGACGAGATGCTAATAATAAAACACAGGCCTATCGATACACTTGGCAACTCATTCATTCCAGCACGAGTGAAAGAAGTGTGTTTTATGTTTTGTAAAAGTGTTGAATAAAAACTTGCACAACATGAACTCACTAAAAAGACAGCATCACTTTGCTGTATTCTTTGACAGACTCTCTGGTCATTGTTTTAAAAGTTATGATATGTCAAGTAGGCTAGTATCAAACTTAGCTGGGGCGGGGGTTGTGCAAGCTGTAGGCATGGAGATCTGAGCTATGCGATTTAGCCACAGCTCTTCCGGTGCGCCAGGTAGCAGGAGTTTGCAAATTAAATGGTTCAAAATGGGAACACTTTGCCTATCCAGCGCGCAGGGTTTCTGAATCAAGCGCACCTATCGTCAACGGCAAAACAACAAAACAAAAAAAGGGAACACAAGCTTTTTTACAGAAATGTTTGGTGACTGACTAGGAATGCCTTGAAGACGGACCAGTCGACCGCCCGGTTAGTGTATAAAAATATCAACCAAAACATCTGTTTGTTCAACTTTAGATTTTAAAACGTCAAAACCAGCTAAAATTGGGTCAACAATTATTCTTTCAAAATTATAACAATTTCAACCACTGAATGCCCTAAAAATGCTTGCAGGGGTAGGCCTACTCACTCGTCACCAAAGCTCCTCTCCACAGAAGCACTTGATTATCGACGCGTTAAGTTACAAACACGATTGAGAACATAGGGTTGTCTGTGCTACCAGGCTCCCTTGATAATTGAATAACTCACTGACAGATTGCATCAATTTGACCCATTGACTCAAGAAACCATGACAGGGCAGTGGCACACATCAAATTACAGACAAGACCAGGGTTTGGGGATGGGGGTTTGGGGATGGGGGTTTGGCTGGTGTTGCATTACATCCACAGATTTGGAGTTAAGAGGACAAAGTGAGGTTTGGTTCATTAAAGAGCAGCAAAAATGGACTGGCCTAAACCTCTGTTTGAAACCACACCATGAGCACAGGAATTTTGTCAGGTTTATCCGATTATTTTGTGCATCTTGTCTTTTTTCCCTGTCATATTCCCCCTGGCTTCGCCATGGCTGGAGCACCTCATCCTGACCACAGCATATGGAAAATCCCAGGTAGCATTGCTAGAGACCGTCCTACACACCTGGAGCAACAGGCCAGGGCCGGACCGGGTCTGACTAAGCAGCAACACACAGGTGTCAGGGCAGAGAGCTACCATCCCATAGCCACATCTCAGGATTTATTTACATGGGCAGATTACTGTTTTGACTGGATTCACATCACCTAGCTGTGTGGTCAGAGGTCTGACCAAACACAGATTTATATCAAAGCAACACCTGAATTGAATGAGAAATGAGTTAAATGCCAAGTTAGATTTTTACAGCTCGTAAAATAATATGAGTCAACCTAGAATGGTGCATTTTTTTTTTTTTTAAGGGAAACGATGAAAATACATTTTGGCATGAAATGTTTTTGTGGGATAAATCAGAAACAAACAGACCTCAGCCTCAAACCAGAAGACAGAATATGAGCTTTCATTCAGTCCACTCATTAGAAGTACACCACAGCAAAGGCAGGAATATTTAAAGACATCAATCGTAAAATAAAATGGATAATATGATATTGTGAGGCCAATGAGAGAGAGAGAGGGAGAGAAAAACAGAGTGAACAAAATAAAAACAGATAGAACGAGAGAGAGAAATTGTGAAGGGGGCAAGAGAAGAGAGAAAGGAGAGAGAAATCGGGACAAAGGAGGCTCCGGGTATCAGAGCAGGCCTGAAAGCTGGGTCTCAGTGGTAGGACGAAAAGTAGTGGGGAGATGAAACATAATTTGAGCCGGGCCCCCTACTGACCAGAACTACGGGGCCTGCCTCTGAAGTAACCCCCTGCATCACCACCATCACCACCATCACCACATGTCTCACAGCCACCACTGTAGTATAGTCCGTTAGCCATTTGTTGATCAAGAGACACTACCTTCAAAATTAACAATACAAAACAGTGTTTCCCATTACAGAAGTAGTCTGGGTTATATTTCAAATAACACAGATTTATTTGCTGGGATATTTAGAAAGGTTTATAAAAATGAAGTATCAATCTCTAATGGCATGCTATTGTGTACAATACACTTTGTACTCACAAATTAACTACACAGTCCACAAAATGTGGAAGCAAAATTAAGGTAGCCTAGTAATTTCAATCCATCTATAATTAAAATGTACAACTATCAAATAAACAACCATTCTAATTACTGGTGTTATCATAGCCTACAATCAGGCAAATGGAAAATAAGTATACAATCCGGCTAAAATAATATGTTTTTTTATTCGAATTAACGGCATATCGAATGAATTAATATGTAGCAGTGTTATACTATTCATTAGAATATGAGCATTGGTGACAGGAGGGGGAAATGTGAACCCAGTGTTTGAAGTTCAAAGAAACCCTCTTCCTCCCCATTCTCACACCAATGTGGGTGTTTTATGCTATAGGCCGCCAAAACATTTGTCACGCCAATAATAAAAGGTTCTGAGAAGATAATGCGGTTAACCAATGTCGAAATCCTGCCAGCAAACAACATCAGAATAATTGATCCTCCGACCCCTTCAATTAATCCTTCCTATAAGCGATAAAGTTCCAGATAATGTGTCCCAACACCAACTATTTCAAGGTGCTGTTACGCAGCAACATTTGTCAAGATCCTTCGAGGAGAACGCCTTTCAGAATGGTTGCTACCGAGCCATTCAAAAAGGTAAATATACCGCCAGCTAAGAAAGAACGCGGCTGTAATCGATATAGTTTGATGGAACATTAATTACATTTCTGACAACAGTGTAGCTCTGCAACCATGTAGCAACTAAAGATAATGCAACATACATTTGCCGATTGTAGACTGCAAATGAACCAATTCATGATACAATGCGCAATTAGGACTAGATAAAATATATTTAAAAAGTATGTTGTCGAATTAATTTTTTTAAATGGCGAATGTTGACAGAAATCGAAACAGAAAATTGTGGTTACCTGCATGGTGAAGACTCCAAGCTCCTGCGAGGACAGTTTTTTCATTTGTACGGCTAAAACTTGTGCCTCCTCCAAGATCGAAAACTCCGTTTCAGCGCCACAAAATCCACAACATAGAAGCGACAGTACTGCCACAAAGCTAAAAAAAACAGCCATGAAGTTACACCAGTGGAGTCTCGAGTTCCTATTCCAATTCGTGAATGGAGATCGTGTTAAAATCACGGATCCTTCTCCCCCTACTCGCCTCGCCATATGATGGCTGGGTTAGTAGTTGAATAGTAAACTGGGAATTCGCTTTGCAGCCCTGAGGGAAAAACTTCAAGGGAACTATTTTACAACTTCGTAGCTATACCTGGCCTTAATTTCAAGACGAAATTCCTCGACTTTAAACGACGACATCAATTCATATTTTGGAAATCCACGAAGGTAGGAGAATACGATCCATAAAAGCGCTGATAGTTGTGCATTTGTCGATAGATCCTGCTCACTCCGCATCAACTCCAGTAAAGCGTAAGCCAGAGAATCACAATGGGGGTGAAAGTAGGAGTACGGGAGCGAAACAACGGCATGGCTCTTGAGTTGGGAATGGATTGGGATTGTATTTGGAGAACGATCTCCCAAAACAACTAGGCTACTGTAAAATAATATGCTGGACATATGATCTACCAATAGCTGCTGTACATCTGTAGAAGAAACATAGTATTTCATAAAACAACAAACCACAGTATAGACAAACACTGTGGAATATCGTTTTTATTGAAATGCTCATCAAGCAAATAGATATTACATAGGGCTAACGCACTTTTGAAAGTGTTTCAGGTTGACTGCTATGTTACTGCAGTAATGGTGGATATTGTAGTCTTTTGACTGTAGAAAAACAAGAATCTCTAAAGTCGTCCCAGGTGAGGGACGACCAACTGGCTGCGCAGGAGCCTTACCTAGTCGGTCTGGAACTCACCAATAGGCTACATTTCTCATTTGTGAAATTGAAACTAGCCAGTAAAACCCGGGACCGGAGTCTCCCATAGAACATACTGTCTTCAGTGTCCATAATATAAAGCAAGTAAAACCGGGGCTGGAGTCTCCCATAGAACATACTGTCTTCGGTGTCCATAATATAAAGCAAGTAAAACCGGGGCCGGAGTCTCCCATAGAACATACTGTCTTCAGTGTCCATAATATAAAGCAAGTAAAACCGGGGCTGGAGTCTCCCATAGAACATACTGTCTTCAGTGTCCATAATGTAAAGCAAGTAAAACCGGGGCCGGAGTCTCCCATAGAACATACTGTCTTCAGTGTCCATAATATAAAGCAAGTAAAACCGGGGCTGGAGTCTCCCATAGAACATACTGTCTTCAGTGTCCATAATGTAAAGCAAGTAAAACCGGGGCCGGAGTCTCCCATAGAACATACTGTCTTCAGTGTCCATAATATAAAGCAAGTAAAACCGGGGCTGGAGTCTCCCATAGAACATACTGTCTTCAGTGTCCATAATATAAAGCAAGTAAAACCGGGGCTGGAGTCTCCCATAGAACATACTGTTTTCGGTGTCCATAATGTCATTCACAGAACAGACACAACGGGTTCTAGGCTACTCCAAATACTATACTGTATGTCGTTTAAATGCATGTAACTGAGATCTGATAATAAGATGTGACTGTGTTTGGAAGAATATGGGTTTCTAACGACAGTAAAGTCCTGCTCAGAGTAATATACATTTCATGTGATTCTTTAGAAGGGCTGCCACATGCCTACTTCCATCCAGTTGATGACCTCCAATCAGCAGCCGCCTTTAAAAAAAAGCCCTGATTGGAGAATAGTACACATGAGCGTAAAGTCGTGTTCCCCTGCTCAGACGTTGCTGACGCATGCCAAATCGTACAATGCCTGGATAGGTATTTTACGTATCAGCTAACCTCATCATATGTTATATCAATGTGGTGCCCGACTGGCGACTGCACAGTCGATGACGTGTCACGCAACCATTGGTTGACGCATGCAACGTCTGAGCAGGGGAGCGCAACTTAATTATGACCCAGCTGAGGTCTTTTGGGGCATTCATGTGATCATGGAAAGTGAGAAATGGGAAATCCTAAGATCGAATTGTGTTCAAGTGCTTTTGAAGTCAGCCAATTCTTCAACCAGTAATATTTCAGCTAGCTTGATAAGCTAGCTAACGTTGATAATGTGGGACTGGAATGTGATGTTTATATGTGTATAGGACTTTTATTGTGACATGCATCCATACCTGTATTCTAATTAACTCCTGTATTAGAGCGAGGGCTTCTTGGTAGAAGATCAGTCAGAGCTGCCATGATGTAGTGTGTGGAGGTGTCGCCATTCCCTCTCCCCTTTTTATATTTATTTATTTTATATCCCCTTATGAGTTATGCAGAGTCTCATCATTAAAGTTTGCAGTTTAATGCACTGATGGCGCATTGTCAGCTTCTTCAACTACAAGACCTATAATCAATGGCCTTAAAGTAAATTTATGGTTAATCCAGGAGGTTCTGCATTTGCCACATTTACTGCGATGTGGGCTCTGCAGAAGTCAGGGCATTCATACTTCTTGCGCTTCGCAGAGCTGTTGTCAAAGAAGTGAGTTTGTGTTTAGTGCCGTCAACCAATCATGTTAATGCAGAGCTATATGGCGCTATACGGAGCCCTCCGCATTGTTACAAAATTTGGGAGGCGCACAGCCATGCGGTACGGAGCTAGATTTGACCTCCGCAAGACTCCGGAGGCTCCGCAATTGGTACAATTCCATCTGGACCGCATTGCTGGATCAAGCATAAATCGGCTTTGACACTAATAAAGTTAGCTTGTGTGCTTAACATTGACAAAAGGTCAAACTAGCTCCACATTATCCATATTGATAAGTGTGTAATTGTCAAAAACAAATTTGCGGTCATCTTTTGGTTAAAAAGGTGAAAGGTCAGTGGTGAAACGTCACAACTCGGCAACTTGGGTAACAGGATTGTCTCTGAGTTTCCCGCTTGTAATTACGACTTGGTGGGTCATTCAACTGAAACTTCCCAGTCGGAACTCCGGACATCCGATAACTCCAATAGCATGTGATCACCCGATTAGCCTTCTCCATGTCATTACTGTTTCTTTGACCTTTGGAAAATGTATTTTCAACAATGAAGCCATGTCTTAACCAGGATTTTACTTTAGGCTACTTAATTCCATTTAATCAGCATTTCTGTAAATATGCCAGATTTAGCCTGCCACCTAATTTTCAACTCTAGTCTCCTCTTTTGCCCTTTTGTCTCGAAGATAAAAAGTAACACTGACCAGGACTGGGTAGCTGGCTCAAATATGGTGGATACTCTATCTATAAGTCTCCAACATTTTGCTCATATACAGTAGCTACCATCCATGGTCAGAGGTAAGGAGGGAGGGGAGGACGTTTTTCAGTCTATCCGGGATATACACACTTAGAAAAAAAGGTGCAATCTAGAACCTTAAACAGTTCTTCAGCTGTCCCCATAGGAGAACCTGTTGTGGAATATTCTGATCAAGTGAGAGAGACTTTGTCATTTCTTCAAACAATCATCTTTATTCAATATTGATTAATTATTGCAATAATGAGGCTGGTCGACCCCACACCCTTGAGTGTTGGACCGAGTAACCTAACCTTTACACAAATACAGAGCACTATATATAGCTGACACTAAAAATGCTTAGTCATGACTGGTACCACTCATCCCATGCAGATTTGGGCATCATAAGCCACTCTGGGTTCATCCGGTCGTTATCTGCACGGGGTTGTTGTCTTAACCCCACCCTGGTTTAGTTTCCCAGATGCAAGGATGATTTTGAGACAATGAGGGATTGATCTACTCCTAAACTATCCCTAGTAAAACACATTCTTGTCTATGTAATGCAGTCTTTAACTCATTTGTCAGCTCAAGCCATTTCTGGTGACCATATGCCCAGATTAGCTGCAGGGAACTAGAGTGGAGACCATAAAAACACACACTAGTAGGACAGAAATGTCTTACTATTAGTTAAATATGAATTGTTAACCATTAATATCAAATAAATCAGGTAAATAAGTAATTCTTCCCTCACAAACCCTTTGAAGAACCCTTTTTGATTCCAGGTAGAACCATTTTGGTTCCAGGTAGAAACCTTTTGGATTACATGTAAAACCCTTTCCACAGAGGGTTCTACATGGAACCCAAAATAGTTCTACCTGGAACCAAAAAGGGTTCTACTGTAGCTGTAATCCTATAGAGATGGCCAAAGAACCCTTTTGGACCACTTTTTTCTACGAGTGTAGCCTGGAACTAGCCTCTCTCCCATTCCCAGTGTTCTGATTAGTGTTTGCCTGTCCCAGAGAAGTAGAGACGTCCCAGCCTCAGTCCCAGCCTCACTCCTCAGAGCCTGCTGTGGGAGGGCCAGAGCCGGAGCCAGGGGAGTCAGCCGGTGGGCAGATGGAGAGCACAGACACGCAGCATGAATGAGACGTCTGTTTTTGTGTCCTTGGCCTGAGAACCTGTCAGATGTTTTCATAGTCGTAAAAGATGCTTTTAGACACTTCCAAACAGAAGGATGTTTGCTGAAGAAGGGTCAAATATATGCACAGTGCATAAAAGCATATATTTTAACAGTAAACAAACCATGGCGAAATATCTGTCCATTTTAACAAAGGCAGTACAGGAAAACATTTCTCCTCATGTGTCCAGGCCACAGTGAGGAGACCTCATCTGAGCTTTAATGTTAAGGAGAGGTGTTTATTAATGGAGAGGATTAAAACATAGAGACAGACAGCTCTCTGCTTCGCACCTGCATGGGGAGAGTGCTACAGGTGCATTCTCAGTATGTGTGAGTGTTTGTGTGTGCATATGTTAATGAGACAATTGATAGCTACTACATTCAAAGTAGTAGTATTAGTTTTAAGGGTTATATAAACAAAATAGCTGTAGTGCACGTTAATGTTATAAGTGTATCGTTCAATTTATCGTGATAAATCACATTTATCGTGATATTGATTTTGGTCCATATCGCCCAGCTCTAGCGTACATGCAGGTACACGTGTCTGCGTTCCTATGAGCATGTGTATGCATCCCATGCCTGACTTTGTTCTTCATAAATTGGCAATCAGCACTTGAAACAATAACAATGCGTTCTTACCGCCCCTGTTTCGTAAAAACCTGAGGCATTAGTCTGGAGAAATGTAACCACTCAAATTCATAGACAGAGCTATGGATGGACTGATCATCCATTATATCAAAATTAAAGTTTTAACCTTGTTTTGAGGCTATGGGCTATATTCTAACGCAATGGTAAATCTTACGGGGGTGTGTCAAAAATATTTTTGCTATTTTCACAACCAGAATTATGGGTGCAGTAGCTGGCGGAGGCGCAAAAGGGCTGGGTTTTGATGAAGTTCGTTAAATAGCCTGCCCCATATTTGCTAAATACTTTGAACATGTTTGCAGTCCACATTGTTCTAGTTGCATTGCTTCAATATGGAAGTACATTGTTAAACATAGGCTATAGCATTCATACTGATATAGGAGCTAGGCTTAATGTAAATTGCGATCTGCACATGTACATGTCAATCGTAGTCAATAAGCAAGATTAAATTCACTAGGCTATTGATAAGGCCTAAAAAGACAGTGAATACTTCTAATCAAATTCTAATAAAAACAAAATAACTTGTTTTTAAATAGGCTTTTAAACAAGGCAACTTAGACTATGGAGGGTTTTAAGCACATCCAAACATTTCACAGGAGCTGGATAAAGATCCAGTATAAAAACAAAGGGGGAATGTCCACTCACCGTTATAGCCTACTGCTCGCAAATGTAATGCTTTATAAACATCATGGAACCATCTTACAGATCATATTTGCACTTCTCCAGATATAGCAGATGAAATTGCATTGCAAATTGCATACGAGCCATGTATGTTCTCATCACAAACCCATGGACAGTGAATCTTTCTAATAAGTTTGATTGTTTTCCATAAAATGGTCTTTAAAACCCAATCTGTTTTTTAAACCAACAACAATATTTCGAAGCATGATGTCATAAATTGCATCTCTCGTTCCATGAGCATAAGACAATGTTTGCACAAGTAGGGCTAAGGTTTCTTCAGCAGGAGGCATGGATGTTTGTTCTGTCCATTGAATATAGTTTATTAAATAGTAGGGTCTTAGGGGGTAACTAGCCCCCCCCTAAGAACAATGTCTAATTGCAGTGTCACGCCCTGACCTTAGAGAGCCTTTCTATTTCTGTATTTGGTCAGGTCGGGGTGTGATTTGGGTGGGCAATCTAGTTTTCTTATTTCTTTGTTTGGCCGGGTATGGTCCCCAATCAGAGTCTATCGTTGTCTCTGATTGGGGATCATACTTAGGCAGCCTTTTCCCCACCTGTGTTTATGTGTAGTTGCATTGTAGTCACGGTTCGTTTATTCTTTATTTGTTTGGGATTTTTCTAAAGTTTCACTTTCTAATACATTTTGTGGGACACTACTCACACTGCGCCTTGGTCCGATCATTATTATGACGAACGTGACAGAATATCCCATCATACCAGGACCAAGCAGCGTGACCAGGTGAAGGAGTCCTGGACTTGGGAGGAAAGCCAGGAGTGGAGGACATCCTGGACGTGGGACGAAATCATGGCAGGAGACAGAAGCTTGCCATGGAAGCAGGCGGAGGCAGCGAAGGAACATCAACGACGACTCCGGGGTTTGCAACCACGACGGAAGCCCGAGAGACAGCCCAATTTTTTTTTGGGGGGGGGGGCACACGGGTTGGTTGGCGGAGCGAGGTTTCAGACCAGAGCCAACTCCCCGCACTCGCTGTAAGGAGCGTGTATTTAATTTAATTTATTTAACCTTTATTTAACCAGGAAGGGCTCATTGAGATTTAAAATCAATTTTTTCAAGAGCGTCCTGGCCAAGATAGGCAGCACCAAGTCATTACAAAAATTACAGACAAACAACATGAAAAACTACAAGTAATCTAGTAAAAACCATAGAATTCACAAGAGTATAACAAAATCAAAAACAGCAAATTAAAAACATTGTCAGGTCAGGGAATCGGTCTCAAGATCATTCATCAGTGATTTAAAAATACCAATCAGGACAAGTTCTTCCAGTTTAAAAGTATTTTTTGTAAGGCGTTCCAAGACGATGGCGCAGAGTACATAACCTCTCTAGGGTAGGTGGGACGAAATCGTCCCACCTACTCAACAGCCAGTGGAATCCTGTGGCGCGTTATTCAAATACCTTAGAAATGCTATTACTTCAATTTCTCAAACATATGACTATTTTACACCATTTTAAAGACAAGACTCTCGTTAATCTAACCACACTGTCCGATTTCAAAAAGGCTTTACAACGAAAGCAAAACATTAGATTATGTCAGCAGAGTACCCAGCCAGAAATAATCAGACACCCATTTTTCAAGCTAGCATATAATGTCACATAAACCCAAACCACAGCTAAATGCAGCACTAACCTTTGATGATCTTCATCAGATGACTATCCTAGGACATTATGTTATACAATACATGGATGTTTTGTTCAATCAAGTTCATATTTATATCAAAAACCAGCTTTTTACATTAGCATGTGACGTTCAGAACTAGCATACCCACCGCAAACATCCGGTGAATTTACTAAATTACTCACGATAAACGTTCACAAAAAACATAACAATTATTTTAAGAATTATAGATACAGAACTCCTTTATGCAATCGCTATGTCCGATTTTAAAATAGCTTTTCGGTGAAAGCACATTTTGCAATATTCTGAGTAGATAGCCCAGCCATCACGGGCTAGCTATTTAGACACCCACCAAGTTTAGCCCTCACCAAAGTCAGATTTACTATAAGAAAAATTGGATTACCTTTGCTGTTCTTCGTCAGAATGCACTCCCAGGACTTCTACTTCAATAACAAATGTTGGTTTGGTTCAAAATAATCCATAGTTATGTTCAAATATCCTCTGTTTTGTTCGTGCATTCAAGACACTATCCGAAGGGTAAAGAAGGGTGATGCGCCCGACACGTTTCGTGACAAAAAAATTCTAAATATTCCATTACCGTACTTCGAAGCATGTCAACCGCTGTTTAAAATCCATTTTTATGGAATTTTTCTCGTAAAAAAGCGATAATATTCCGACCGGGAAACCCTGTTTACGTTCAAAGACGTGCACACGCCTCAGTCTCATTGTACTCTGATCGACCACTTACCAAATGCGCTAATGTTTTTCAGCCAGGGGCACCAAAGACATCATTCAGCTTTTTGCCGCCTTCTGAGAGCCAATGGGAGCCGTAGGAAGTGTCACGTTACAGCAGAGATCCTCAGTTTTCAATAAAGAGAGTGAAGAAGCCCAAGAAATTGTCAGACAGGCCACTTCCTGTAAGGAATCTTCTCAGGTTTTTGCCTGCCATATGAGTTCTGTTATACTCACAGACACCATTCAAACAGTTTTAGAAACTTTAGGGTGTTTTCTATCCAAAGCCAATAATTATATGCATATTCTAGTTTCTGGGCAGTAGTAATAACCAGATTAAATCAGGTACGTTTTTTTATCCGGCCGTGTAAATACTGCCCCCTATCCCTAACAGGATAAAAGCCCTTTTACCAAATTCAGTTCGGACATTTGGAACAGTTAGCAGGATAAAGTCCAGCGAACGAAGAGTGTACCCACCACATTTCTGAACAATAAAAATGCCCAAATAAAAAGGTAGTTAACCCAAAATGGCTTTGTACATAAAAGTATACCAGTTTCTAAGCTTACGAGTGACTAGAGAAGGCCAGCCAACCCTGGTATACAAAGTGCAGTGGTTCGTAAGGGTTTTGCAGTTTAAAATAAATCTCAAAGTGCCATGGTAAAGGGTGTCAATTGATCTCAAACACAGAGTGGAAGCATTCATATATAAAATATCCCCATAGTCTAGTAAAGGCATAAATGTAGCTGATACTAGCCTCCTTCTGGCTTCAAAAGAAAAACAGGCCTTATTCCTAAAATTAAATCCCAATTTCAGCTTACATTTTTTTGTAAGTTGTTGAATATGCAATTTAAAAGAGAGGCCATCAATTAAAATTCCAAGATATTTATATGAGGTTACAATCTCAATCTCATTGCCCTGACAGGTAATAATAGTCTATTTCTTGCTTTAGAAAACACCATTAGTTAAGTTTTGTCAGTATTGAGGATAAGCTTCAATTGACACAAGGTATGTTGAAGAGTATAAAAAGCAGTTCTGGAAAGCTTTTGTAAGAGACGAGGCACAACAGTAAATAACAGTATCATCAGCATAAAAATGAAGTTGCGCATTTTGGATATTTTTGTCAAAATTATTTATATAAATAGTGAAAAAGAGAGGAACAAGTACAGAGCCTTGGGGCACACCATTACAGACAGACAATTTAACAGACATGAGCCCATCAAATTGAGTGCACTGAGTTCTATAAGACAGATAGTTAGAAAACCATGAAACTGCATGCTCCGAAAGACCTACACTCGACAATCTCTGCCTTAGTATAGCATGATCAACTGTATCAAAAGCCTTAGAGAGATCAATAAAAAGGGAGACACAGTGCTGTTTTGAAATGTTGTTTTTAGAAAAGGGGCATTCGGGAGCAAAAGGTTTTCAGTTGTTGTTTTTAATTAATAAAAATATATATTAATTGGATTATAATATTGGAATGGAATATAACTAATAACATTAACATTGGAATATAGCATATAATAACAATAACTCAATAACTAATTAATTCAGTGTAACATTGATGTGGCAATTCTCTAATGCTCTCCTAATTTGTATATAGGTCACAAATAAAGCTATCTCCAGTAAAATTGGAGCACAACTCATGAGCCCACCTCCTGCAATACTCACACCTAATCCAGTCCCTCCCTGTGACTGAAAACAGGGGGAGGGATGCCAATTGAAAAGCTCTCTCTTAAAAACTTGGCTAGCTATCTAGCTATATGACATAAAATGCTGTGTAAAATAGCTAAAAGGCTATAAAGTTGCATTAACAGTAAGGCTATCAGTGACTAGTGGAAACATTTACAACTGCAATTAAGTTACGTTATCTTTTTTAATGTATTTTACCTCCGACAATCTGGTAGTAAGGTTGCTAGCTAGCACTCCTAGCAGCTTATGCTAACTAGCGAGTTGGCTAGCATTTACTGCTAGTAAAGTTTCAAGCTACCAAGTTAGCATAAACTAGCGCTAACTGGGATAGTCATTGTCTAAAGGTAGAAACACATTCATAACCATTAATGGGTAACTGGGAGTTACCCCCAACACACTCATCCAACATATTACCACTTTACGCAAATGTTATAATATTATGTTATAATGTTAGCCTACCATCGCCTGATATGGCCTGTTAGTGACTTCACCACGTGAAAGGTAAATATATGAACGGGTAAATAGCCTAGGCCACAAAAGGATTCAGCAACAAAGACAGCAATCAGAATTCTGGCTGTGTGGTGCCAGGACAACAACCTCTCCCTCAATGTGAGCAAGACAAAGGAGCTGATCATGGAGTACAGGAAAAGGCGGGCCGAACAGGCCCCCGTTAACATCAACGGAGCTGTAGTGGAGCGGGTCGAGAGTTTCAAGTTCCTTGGTGTCCACATCACCAACAAACTATCATGGTCCAAACACACCAAGACAGTTGTGAAGAGGGCACAACAAAACCTTTTCCCCCTCAGGAGACTGAAAAGATATGGCATGGGTCCCCAGATCCTCAAAATGTTCTACAGCTGCACCATTGAGAGCATCCGAACCGGTTGCATCACCGCCTGGTATGGCAACTGCTCGGCATCTGACCGCAAGGCGCTACAGAGGGTAGTGCATACGGCCCAGTACATCACTGGGGCCAAGCTTCCTGCCACCCAGGACCTATATAATAGGTGGTGTCAGAGGAAAGCTCATAAAATTGTCAGAGACTCCAGTCACCCAAGTCATAGACTGTTTTCTCTGCTACCGCATGTACCTCAAGGCTCCTTAACAGCTTCTACCCCCAAGCCATAAGACTGCTGAACAATTAATCAAATGGCCACCGGACAATTTACATTGACACCCCCCCATTTCTTTTGAACACTGCTGCTACTCGCTGTTTATTATTTATGCATAGTCACTTCACCCCTACCTACATGTACAAATGACCTCGACCAACCTGTATCCCCGCACATTGACTTGGTACCGGTACCCCCTGTATATAGCCTCATTATTGTTATTTAATTATGTTCCTTTTTATTATTTTTTACTTAAGTTTATTTGGTAAATATTTTCTTAACTCTTCTTGAACTGCACTGTTGGTTAAGGGCTTGTAAGTAAGCATTTCACGGTAAGGTCTACACTTGTTGAATTTGGCGCATGTGACAGATAAAGTTTGATTTGATTTGAATTCCCGCATTTTGACAGTTAGGTCCAACAGATGAAAAACAATAAGCAGTCTATTGTAATAACTTGATGTTCCTAAACAGACTTCCTACAATCACTGACACCTTTCATTCAATGGGCATTGCACATAGGCCTAATGAGTCCAAACGTTTCACGGAATCTGCATGGAGAAAAATGATGTCCAATAGAAAGTAAAAACGGAAATGTCTGTTGACTGTTTTGTTGCTCGTGATATTTTAATAAAACGGGCTACTGATTAGGCTACTGAGCACCTCAGCCGGCAACATCGATGTCATAACCAACTGCGTTAACGCTAAGACCAGCTTCTGGTGAGTCTTAAATGGCACCAGTAGCACTGCTTGAAATTGGCACACGTTTTTAAGGACGCACCTGAAATATGTCCACCCCTCCCACTTCAGCGCAGGCGAGATGATATAAGAGAGCGCTGGCTTTTACAAGTCGAACTTGCCAAAGAGGATGCTGTTGACGAGAGAGAGAGAGAGAGAGAGAGAGAGAGAGAGAGAGAGAGAGACCTGCTCCATTGTGGATTCCAGTGAATTGGGCACCAGACAGAGACCAAAGCATGTCAGTGCATGCTTATTGTTGACTAGAAGACAGACGAAGATAGTTGAAAAACATGTCTGTTTTGACACATCGGACGCACACACACACACACTTAACCACACACCCTTATGGGACACAGCGCAACAAGTGTGTGTGTGTGCGTGAGTGAGTACACCTTAATAAACACCCTATGCCTAATTAGCCAGTACTATCGCTCCAAGACCGGGCCACATCAAACACAGTGACGCACAAACACACATATTCGACAAACACACGCGCAAACACACACACACTCGCGCGCATGCATACACACAAACACATTAAACAGAGCACAGTGGATCGGTGCGCTGTCACATTCTGGGGTCTCTGTGTGATGTTCTCTGCACCAAGTTCACACACATATGAGCAAACACACACATGATGACACAAACACGGTTATCCTCTGGACTAAGCCCCTTTAAACACAGAGACCTCACTTTCTCTCTCAGAAGAGAGACAACCATATGAAATACACACAGACAGACACACACACAATGTCGCACTAACAAGCTGGAGCTCACGATCATTACCTTTAGAAAGCCCCATTTCCAGCCCTCGCATTAGTTCCACTCCACTCATTGGTAGTTGGAACACACATGAAACAGAAATGCCAGCCTGCCTTTGAATTTCTGCTACAGTGAGCAGCAGTGATCTACGGTACATGATTCGAATAGCAACCATGTCATAAATGTTTGACAGGCAATTCAAATATCCCTTCCACTATTCATCTATACATTGGAGTTATTCGCTACCGACAGGTTATCAATTGGATAGTTTTCAGACAGCAACACACTAACTAAGTACACTCTTATGGGAAAAAGGTGCTATCTACAACCTTTAAAGGGTTCTTCAGTTGTCCCCATAGGAGAACCCTTTTTGGTTGCAGGTAGAACCCTTTTGGTTCCTTTCTAAAGAGGCTTCTACCTGGAACCCAAAAGGTTCTACCTGGAACCAAAAAGGATTATCCTATGGGGAAATCTTTCCCCATAGGATAATCCTTTTTGGTTCCAGGTAGAACCTTTTGGGTTCCAGGTAGAAGCTTGTGAAACACTCTTTTCTAAGAGTGTAATGTATTAAAGACTAATCCTGATGCCTGGCTGGCCTATCTTCTCAGATGACTGACGAGTCGTTTATTTGGGGGGAAATACTTCATTACACAAGAAGCCAGGGAGGGGTCCTCATTAAGGGGGAGGGATTTGTCTTGTAGGATTATCTCATTTGCATAATTTTAATTATCCCGTGCGGCTACAAAGCCACCTGGTTGGGGAAGATAAAGGGAGAGAGACAGAGAAAGAAGTGAGAGAGGGAAAGTGTGGCTGATTAGCACGGGATCCTAGAGTCGTGAATACATTAGCCGGATCCGAGGAGAGAAGAGACGGACAGGCAGTTCAGGGAATGGCAGAAATAACTGCTCTGCTCTGCTCATCTCTCTCTTTCTTTCTCTCTCTCAATTACATTTCAATTGCTTGATGTAACAATCTCCTTTGGAGGTTATTCATTCACAATATCAATAATAACATCATAAAAAAAATATACAATTAAGCTTGTCACAAACAAGACAATCAGTGACAACAATAATCAAGATTGGGAGGGATGGGGTTATCTCTCTCTCTTTCTCTCTCTTTCTCTCTCCCTCTCTGTCTCTCTCGCTCTCTCTCTCAATTCAATTTCAATTCAATTTAAGGGGCTTTTTTGGCATGGGAAACATATGTTTACATTGCCAAAGCAAGTGGAATAGATAAAAACAAAATAAACAATAAAAAATGAACAGTAAACGTTACACTCACGGCCCCCCGAATGGCGCAGTGTTCGAAGGCACTGCATTGCAGTGCTAGCTGTGCCACTAGACATCCAGGTTCGAGTCCAGGCTCTGTTGCAGCTGGCCGCGACCGGGAGACCCATGGAGCGGTGCACAATTGACCCAGCATTGTCCGGTTTAGGGGAGGGTTTGGCCGGCAGGGATGTCCTTGTCCCATTGCGCTCTAGTGACTCCTGTGGCGGAGTGCACGCTGACACGGTCGCCAGCTGTACGGTGTTTCCTCTGACACATTGGTGTGGCCGGCTTCTGGGTTAAGTGGGCATTGTGTCAAGAAACAGTGTGGCTTGGTTGGGTCATGTTTCGGAGGACACACGGCCCTCGACCTTCGCCTCTCCCAAGTTCGTGTTTAGATCGGGTTATGTATAGTTTCTTGTCTGCTCTAGGGCAATGGTGTCGAGATGGAATATTTATTCGTGGTCCTAGCTACTGGACCTTTTTTAGAACATCATACTTTTTGTCTTACTGAGTTTACTGTCAGGGCCCAGGTGTGACAGAATCTGCGCAGAAGATCTAGGTGCTGCTGTAAGACCTCCTTGGTTGGGGACAGAAGCACCAGATAATCAGCAAACAGTAGACATTTGACTTCCGATTCTAGTAAGATGAGGCCGGGTGCTGCAGACTGTTCTAGTGCCCTCGCCAATTCGTTGATATATCTGTTCAAGAGGGTGGGGCTTAAGCTGCATCCCTGTCTCACCCCCCGGCCCTGTGGAAAGAAATGTGTGTTTTTTGCTAATTTTAACCGCACACTTGTTGTTTGTGTACATGGATTTCATAATGTCGTATGTTTTTCCCCCAACACCACCTTCTGTTGATTTGTATAACAGACCTTCATGCCAAATTGAGTTGAAAGCTTTTTTGAAATCAACAAAGCATGAGAAGACTTTGCCTTTGTTTTGTTTTGTTTGTTTGTCAATTAGGGTGTGCCAGGTGACTACGTGGTCTGTCGTACTGTCATTTGGTAAAAAAAACTATTTGACATTTGCTCAGTACATTGTTTTCGCTGAGGAAATGTACGAGTTGGCTGTAAATGATAATGCAGAGGATTTTAACAAGGTTGCTGTTGACGCATATCCCCCGGTAATTATTGGGGTCAAATTTGTCTCCACTTTTGTGGATTGGGGTGATTAGTCCTTGGTTCCAAATATTAGGGAAGATGCCAGAGCTGAGGATGATGTTAAAGAGTTTAAGTATAGCCAATTGGAATTCGAGGTCTGTACATTTTATCATTTAATTTAGGATACCATCAACCCCAAAGCCCTTTTTGGGTTGGAGGGTTTGTATTTTGTCCTGTAGTTCATTCAATGTAATTGGAGAATCCAATGGGTTCTGGTATTCTTTAATAGTTGATTCTAAGATTTGTATTTGATCATGTATATGTTTTTGCTGTTT
Organism: Salmo trutta; assembly: GCF_901001165.1. NCBI lineage: Eukaryota > Metazoa > Chordata > Actinopteri > Salmoniformes > Salmonidae > Salmo > Salmo trutta. The sequence continues at coordinate 31,782,760 of NC_042960.1, read as the reverse complement.
GTTCTTTGTTATAGAGCCAAAAAGATTGGAGAAGTGGTTTATCCATACCATCTCCATTTTGGATAGATACCTCTTTGTGTTGTTGTTTGTTTTCCAATTTTCCCAGAAGTGGTTAGATTCTATGGGTTCTTCAATTACATTGAGCTGATTTCTGACATGCTGTTCCTTCTTTTTCCGTAGTGTATTTCTGTATTGTTTTAGTGATTCACCATAGTGAAGGCGTAGGCTCAGGTTTTCTGGGTCTCTATGTTTTTGGTTGGATAGGTTTCTCAATTTCTTTCTTAGGTTTTTGCATTCTTCATCAAACCATTAATTGTTGTTAATTCTCTTAGGTTGTCTGCTTGAAATGTTTAGATTTGATAGGGAAGCTGAGAGGTCAAATATACTGCTTAGGTTTTCTACTACCAAGTTTACACCTTCACTATTATAGTGAAACCTTTTGTCCAGGAAATGGTCTAGAAGGGTTTGAATTTGTTGTTGCCCAATAGTTTTTTGGTAGATTTCCACACTATTTTCCTTCCATCTATAGCATTTCTTTATATTATTCAGTTCCTTTGGCTTTGATGCCTCGTGATTGAGCATAGCTCTGTTCAAGTAGAGTGTGATTTTGCTGTGATCTGATAGGGGTGGACTGACTGTGAACGCTCTAAGAGACTCTGGGTTGAGGTCAGTGATAAAGTAGTCCACAGTACTACTGACAAAAGATGAGCTATAGGTGTACCTACCATAGGAGTCCCCTCGAAGCCTACCATTGACTATGTACATACCCAGCGTCCGACAGAGGTGCAGGAGTTGCAACCCGTTGTTGTTGGTTATGTTGTCGTAGTTGTGTCTAGGGGGGCATATGGGGGAGGGAATGCTGTCACTTCCAGGTAGGTGTTTGTCCCCCGTGTGCTGAGTGTGTCAGGTTCTTGTCCAGTTCTGACATTTAGGTCGCCACAGACTAGTACATGTCCCTGAGCCTGGAAATTGTTGATCTCCCCCTCTAGGATGGAGAAGCTGTCTTCATTAAAGTATGGGATTTCTTTCTCTCGCTATCTCTCTCTCTCTCTCTCTCTCTCTCTGACACGATAAAAAAAAGCAGCGGACCATGGCTCTCCTTATAGAGTCTTGTTAGACCTTGTATTATCATGGTGTCGTGACTGCTTGAATGCTCCATTGTTACCTCTACCAACCCAGCTACAGATGTAGGATCTTAATTTGAGCCAGTTTGCTACAGCAGGAAAATAATCCTGCAGCAACAGGAAATGTAAATTATTATGTCGATTATAATTCATAGACTTTTTTTGTAAGGGTGGATACATTTTGGAATGTCTGTAACACCATGGAAATATAATTAATAGAACGGTTGTCTCTATTCAAGTCAATGATGGCATAATGGGTGGCTGGTGGCCATTGCGAATGTAGCCATAGGAGCAACCCACATAAAAAAATACTATAGTATACTATGGTATAAATACTATAAAATTCACTGTAGTATACTGTAGTATTTACAGTTAACTGTAGTATAAATACTGTAGTTAAAGAAAACTTTTGCATATACTATAGTAATTAATGTAGTGTTTTTGTGGACCATAGTATACTGTACTATTTACTGCTGTGTTTTTACAGACATTACTATAGTATTTACAATAGTGTTTTTGTTTTACTCTCTTTGACACAGAAGTGGAGGCTACTGGAACCTACTGGAGAAATACTAAAAGAGCACATTTTCCATAACCTGTAGGTAGTTAGAACTGAGGTCTGGTTTCCGAGCTGGTCATGGGTGCACCTCAGCCACGCTCAAGGTACCTGTACACAACCCATCTGTAAATAGCCCACCCAACTACCTCATCCCCATATTATTTATTCTTTGTTGCTCTTTTGCACCCTAGTATCTCTACTTGCACATCATCATCTGCACATCTATCACTCCAGTGTTAATGCTAAATTGTAATTATTTCACCTCTATGGCCTATTTATTGCCTTACCTCCCTAATCTTACTACATTTGCACACGCTGTACATAGACCTTTTCTATTGTGTTATTGACTATACGTTTGTTTATCCCATGTGTAACTCTTGTGTTGTTGTTTTTGTCGCACTGCTTGGCTTTATCTTGGCCAGGTCACAGTTGTATATGAGAACTTGTTATCAACTGTCCTACCTGGTTAAATAAAGATGAAATAAAAAATAAATAAAAAAAGTTAGTTCAGCGATTCTGCTCTTTTCTTTAACCTGTAGGGAACACAATATGTCAGTCTATACTTGGCACATAGGTTTCTCACTTCTGGGTGGCACCAATTGCGATATGGGGGAGGTGAATGGGCAGGGTACAATATATGCAAATAAATACTTTAGTATTTTCTATAGTTAAAAAAGTGAAGTGTTTTTGCGGACACTAATGTAGTGTTTTTTGTGTGGGTAATACTGTATGTTGTATTTACTATAGTATTCTACAGTGTACTACAACATTCTATAGTAAGTGCTATACATGATTGAGGGATTCTACAGTGTGTAGTATAGTATTCTACAGTTGACTATAGAATTATATAGTAAGTACTGTAGTATTCTATAGTAAACTGTAGTATTTTTTATGTGGGAAAGCGGGAAGTAAATCTGTGCCCATCAGTCTGTGTTGTGATTTGTTGAATTAAATCACCTGACATTACAAGAAATACATTCCATTGCATGAGCCACATCAGTTAGCATCACTTGAATGAACATTCCACATTACCATGGAAATTATGGCATCACAATACCAGGCAGCCATTGCAAGTGTACCCATGAGTAGTAAAATTGCCAGGGTTAGAGGTTCCAAGCCTGTTCTATTAATTCTATTTATGTCTTACTCAATATCCCAGTCTAGAGAGAAGTTGTGACACTTAGTCAATTTCTCTGTAAAACATTGTTTACCAGTTTGTTTGAGTGAACCGTTTAGAGAGCTAGAGACAAGTCATTTATGATTAGCAAAACTGCATTGTGTACAGTACATATCTGAAGTTGGATTGCAGTAAATAAATAGACATTGAGTCGGTCAGTACTGTCTTTGGCACAGACATGATGAGCTATGAGCCATCTTCCTCTTCTTCCTTCTCAGCTGGCCATGGATCAGATTTCAACTACAGTCGTGGCCAAAAGTTTTGAAAATGAAACCAATATTAATTTCCACAAAGTTTGCTGCTTCAGTGTCTTTTTTGTCAGATGTTACTATGGAATACTGAAGTATAATTACAAGCATTTCACAAGTGTCAAAGGCTTTTATTGGCAATTACATGAAGTTGATGCAAAGAGACAATATTTGCAGTGTTGACCCTTCTTTTTCAAGACCTCTGCAATCCGCCCTGGCATGCTGTCAATTAACTTCTGGGCCACATCCTGACTGATGGCAGCCCATTCTTGCATAATCAATGCTTGGAGTTTGTCAGAATTTGTGGATTTTTGTTTGTCCACCCGCCTCTTGAGGATTGACCACAAGTTCTCAATGGGATTAAGGTCTGGGGAGTTTCCTGTTCCCCGAGCCACTTAGTTATCACTTTTGCCTTATGGCGAAGGTGCTCCATCATGCTGGAAAAGGCATTGTTCGTCACCAAACTGTTCCTGGATTGTTGGGAGAAGTTGCTCTCTAAGGATGTGTTGGTACCATTCTTCATTCTTGGCTGTGTTCTTAGGCAAAATTGTGAGTGAGCCCACTCCCTTGGCTGAGAAGCAACCACACACATGAATGGTCTCAGGATGCTTTACTGTTTGCATGACACAGGACTGATGGTAGCGTTCACCTTGTCTTCTCCATACAAGCCTTTTTCCAGATGCCCCAATCAATCGGAAAGGGGATTCACCAGAGAAAATGACTTTACCCCAGTCCTCAGCAGTCCAATCCCTGTACCTTTTGCAGAATATCAGTCTGTCCCTGATGTTTTTCCTGGAGAGAAGTGGCTTCTTTGCTGCCCTTCTTTGACACCAGGCCATCCTCCAAAAGTCTTCGCCTCACTGTGCGTGCAGATGCACTCACACCTGCCTGCTGCCATTCCTGAGCAAGCTCTGTACTGGTGGTGCCCCGATCCTGCAGCTGAATCAACTTTAGGAGACGGTCCTGGTGCTTGCTGAACTTTCTTGGGCGCCCTGAAGCCTCCTTCACAACAATTCAACCGCTCTCCTTGAAGTTCTTGATGATCCGATAAATGGTTGATTTAGGTGCAATCTTACTGGCAGAATATCCTTGCCTGTGAAGCCCTTTTTGTGCAAAGCAATGATGACAGCACGTGTTTCCTTGCAGGTAACCATGGTTGACAGAGGAAGAACAATGATTCCAAGCACCACCCTCCTTTTGAAGCTTCCAGTCTGTTATTCAAACTCAATCAGCATGACAGAGTGATCTCCAGCCTTGTCGTCGTTAACACTCACACCTGTGTTAACGAGAGAATCACTGACATGATGTCAGCTGGTCCTTTTGTGGCAGGGATGAAATGTAGTGGACATTTTTGGGGGGGGATTCAGAGAGGGAGAGGGACTTTGCAATTAATTGCAATTCATCTGATCACTCTTCATAACATTCTGGAGTATATGCAAATTGCCATCATACAAACTGAGGCAGCAGACTTAGTGAAAATGTATATTTGTGTCATTCTCAAAACCTTTGGCCACGACTGTACAGTACTTCAGACTGTCCCATTACGGTGATCCATCAGCAGATAGGAAAACCTCAGAGGACACCAGGACTTAATAGGTGACAGGCACAGGGTCCTCTCCTCCTGGCAATGGTAGGGAAGGGGGTTTCCTATAATGACCTCTCCCCTCTCCTTCAAACAGGTTCCCCTTATAACAACATGGCTGAGTGACAGCCACAGTTACCAATAGTAAGGCTGGTATCATCTGGGATCATGGCCAATCATGTACAGTATCAAAATCAGCAGCCATTGCTTGGCATGCAGCGCTCTATCACTGGTTTGGTTTTCAGTTGGGTTTTTTGTCCTTCATTAGGTGTCAGGATTATTCTTTTTGTCTAGGGAGGGATTGGTCCAACCTTGATTTAACTCAGATTTTAGGAGGGGGCAAATCTAACCAGACAGATATAATAAAAAGCCTATATGGGACATTAATAGGGATGTAACAATTCACCAATACACATTGGTCCCCTGTTCAAATGTTTAAGATATGAGTGCATCCCACTGGGCACACACTGGTTGAATCAATGTTGTTTCCACGTCATTTCACTGAAATTATGTTGAACCAACGTGGAATAGACGTTGAATTGACATCTGTGCCCAGTGGGATTGGTCTGCAGGACCCCAAACCGATTCAAATGTAGAATGCATCAGTCAGAAAATCGATTAAAACATTAGGAATCACTGGTTTAATTGTGTAAAGTACTGAAATAAAAATACTTTGAAGTACTACTTAAGTCGTTTTTTGAGGCTATCTGTACTTTACTATTTATATTTTTGACAACTTTTACTTTTACTTCACTACATTCCTAAAGAAAATAATGTACTTTTTACTCAATACATTTTCCCTGACACCCAACTTAGAAGGACAGGAAAATGGTCCAATTCATGCACTTATCAAGTGAACATCCCTAGTCATCTTTACTGCCTCTGATCTGGCTGACTCATTAAACACACATGCTTCATCTGTAAATTATGTTTGAGTGTTTGAGAGTGCCCCTGGCTATCAATAGTACAAATTTAAAAAAATCCAATTGTACCATCTGGTTTGCTTAATATAAGTAATTTGAAATGATTTATACTTGTGCTTTTGATACTTAAGTATATTTAAAACCAATTACATACTTTTATTTTAGTAATTTTATACTAAGGTGTCTTTACTTTTACTCAAGAATGACAATTGGGTACTTTTACCACCACTGCTAACGCTTTTTCCTCACATTAGTTTCTTGTGAAATTACCTCTCATCTTTTGTGACAACTGCGTCCTCTCCTTCAGTGTCGAATGAAGCATGTAATTATGTTGACAGTCATTGATCTTTGCATGCAGAACAACCCCAGGCATTATCAATCAGTAGCCGAGTCAAACTGTGCGCTGTTTCGCACGCTGTCCAACGAGAGGCAGGCCTATTCCTGATCTGGGAAATCTGAGTGTCACCTTCAGCATTCAAATGTTTGTAAAATGGCTTGAGCAATATTAGGCTTTATTAGTTGAGTGACAACCAATTCAATTTGCTCTGTTATTTTTGATCAAATGCGCTGTTGAGTCTTGTTTTACCGGAATAAAAGTAAACTAAGCTATGGTTGGAGACACAACTCTCATCTTGCTATAGGTACATTCTGATTGGGCCTTATATTAGATTTTATTTTAATTGTTCAGGTTCACCATCAGCAATAGTTTTGGTAGTTTTGCTTTAAACAATCAGTATATATGGTCATTAGATATACAGGCTAAAGTTGATCATTTCATAACAAGGACAGCAATCACTTTTGCTACCGGCACTGCATTGTCAAAGCAGGAGAAGAAGAGAATCTCACTCAGTCTGTCAAAACATTGCCCCCCCCCCCCCCCACACACACACACACACACACAGATCCAGCTCAGAGATGTGTCCAACTCATGAGCTCCATCAGCAGCAGATTTGTAATTAAGAATGGAATAATGAATGTGTTTACACAACAAATGTTAATGCATCGAATCGTATCACGTCGAACCAAATCGCATCGATTTGTTTCTCTAATCAAACCGAATCGCACCGAATCGTTTCATACCGAAACGTATCGTTCCTGTATCATATCGGAGCCCATGTATCTAGATACATATCGAACAGTCTTGAAAGGGAGAGATGTACATCCCTAGACAGTAACCCTTCCACTGCTGGATCAGAGAGGGCTGCAGAGCTGCTCACCTCAAAGGGGAAACGGGATGAGTTGCTGCTCTATGGGTTTTTAATTTGAGTTAGCCGCCACGCTAGGCTTAAATAACGCGCACAAGGAAATTACCTCCTTAGACAAGTGCTGCTGTGGAGGAAGAGAGGAAAAGTGGCTGGGTCAGTTGGATGGTTTTTAGGACAAATCTGCCCCCCACAAAAGATCCTCTATTACCCTCAATTGGTATATTTTTGGGGGAGGGACACTTTAAAGGAAAGCAGACACAGTTGCCATGAAAATGCGTTTCTTTGAGATTCTGGATCTTTTTTTTAAAGATGTTTTTATTTTTACAGCAGAATATAACCAGACCCCCCCATTTTCCCTCTCTTTAACTACATCAGAATTTGCCTTTGAGACTAAGCCAATTCCCAGTTGAAGCCATTGCTATTTCTGTCTGTATTTAAGACTGTGCCTCGAGCTTTAGTCCATGGACCAGACCCCCAAATGTGGGCCGTCGGGCTCACTTGGGCTGATGATGTCTCGTAGGGATTTTCTTGAAGGTCTATGTCCCTAGAGTTGGAACACGTGTGATAGCAGTGCAGTAATGGCAGCTTTCTCTGGGATATCGCTCTTTCTTTCATCCCTCCATCCCATTCATTTTCCCCATAGGGATTTGACCCTATGACAAACAATGTCAGTATACAACACACATACCCTTTAATCATAAACTGTATCATTGGAAAGCTTAGATTCACAGCTATCCATCAGACACGTTTTACGGATGTGGATTCGCGCATTAACCCCACAGAAGCCTTTTCCCAATATGGTTGCCAAACAACTCAATTAGGTCTCATAGGATCCATTTTGCATCACCATACCTGTATGAAGATATCATTGTAGTATTCCCAATAATATCTTAAAATGTTCATAGTGATTTAGAATACACAACCAAATGAGCCAGGTGTACCAGATATATGCTGAGTGTACAAAACATTAGGAACAGCTCTTTCCATGACATAGACTGACCAGGTGAAGCTATGAGCCCTTATTGATGTCACCTGTTAAATCCACTTCAATCAGTGTAGATGAAGGGGAGGAGACGGGTTAAAGAAGGATTTTTAAGCCTTGAGACATGGATTGTGCATGTGTGCCATTCAGAGGCTGAATGGGCATGACAAAGTATTTAAGTGCCTTTGAACAGGGTATGGTAGTAGGTGACAAGCGCACCGGTTTGAGTGTTTCAAGAACTGCAAAGCTGCTGGGTTTTTCACTCTCAACAGTTTCCTGTGTGTATCAAGAATGGTCCACCACCCAAAGGACATCCAGACATTTACATTTACATTTAAGTCATTTAGCAGACGCTCTTATCCAGAGCGACTTACAAATTGGTGCATTCACCTTATGATATCCAGTGGAACAACCACTTTACAATAGTGCATCTAAATCTTTTTTTGGGGGGGGGGGGTTAGAAGGATTACTTTATCCTATCCCAGGTATTCCTTAAAGAGGTGGGGTTTCAGGTGTCTGCGGAAGGTGGTGATTGACTCCGCTGTCCTGGCGTTGTGAGGGAGCTTGTTCCACCATTGGGGTGCCAGAGCAGCGAACAGTTTTGACTGGGCTGAGCGGGAACTGTGCTTCCTCAGAGGTAGGGAGGCGAGCAGGCCAGAGGTGGATGAACGCAGTGCCCTTGTTTGGGTGTAGGGCCTGATCAGAGCCTGAAGGTACGGAGGTGCCGTTCCCCTCACAGCTCCGTAGGCAAGCACCATGGACTTGTAGCGGATGCGAGCTTCAACTGGAAGCCAGTGGAGAGAGCGGAGGAGCGGGGTGACGTGAGAGAACTTGGGAAGGTTGAACACCAGACGGGCTGCGGCGTTCTGGATGAGTTGTAGGGGTTTAATGGCACAGGCAGGGAGCCCAGCCAACAGCGAGTTGCAGTAATCCAGACGGGAAATGACAAGTGCCTGGACTAGGACCTGCGCCGCTTCCTGTGTGAGGCAGGGTCGTACTCTGCGAATGTTGTAGAGCATGAACCTACAGGATCGGGTCACCGCCTTGATGTTAGTGGAGAACGACAGGGTGTTGTCCAGGGTCACGCCAAGGTTCTTAGCACTCTGGGAGGAGGACACAAGGGAGTTGTCAACCGTGATGGTGAGATCATGGAACGGGCAGTCCTTCCCCGGGAGGAAGAGCAGCTCCGTCCTGCCGAGGTTCAGCTTGAGGTGGTGAGCCGTCATCCACACTGATATGTCTGCCAGACATGCAGAGATGCGATTCGCCACCTGGTTATCAGAAGGGGGAAAGGAGAAGATTAATTGTGTGTCATCTGCGTAGCAATGATAGGAGAGACCATGTGAGGATATGACCGAGCCAAGTGACTTGGTGTATAGTGAGAATAGGAGAGGGCCTAGAACAGAGCCCTGGGGGACACCAGTGGTGAGAGCACGTGGTGCGGAGACATATTCTCGCCACGCCACCTGGTAGGAGCGACCTGTCAGGTAGGACGCAATCCAAGCGTGGGCCGCGCCGGAGATGCCCAGCTCGGAGAGGGTGGAGAGGAGGATCTGATGGTTCACAGTATCAAAGGCAGCAGATAGGTCTAGAAGGATGAGAGCAGAGGAGAGAGAGTTAGCTTTAGCAGTGCGGAGAGCCTCCGTGACACAGAGAAGAGCAGTCTCAGTTGAATGCCCAGTCTTGAAACCTGACTGATTAGGATCAAGAAGGTAATTCTGAGAGAGATAGCAGGAGAGCTGGCCAAGGACGGCACGTTCAAGAGTTTTGGAGAGAAAAGAAAGAAGGGATACTGGTCTGTAGTTGTTGATATCGGAGGGATCGAGTGTAGGTTTTTTCAGAAGGGGTGCAACTCTCGCTCTCTTGAAGACGGAAGGGACGTAGCCAGCGGTCAAGGATGAGTTGATGAGTGAGGTGAGGTAGGGGAGAAGGTCTCCGGAAATGGTCTGGAGAAGAGAGGAGGGGATAGGGTTGAGTGGGCAGGTTGTTGGGCGGCCGGCCGTCACGAGACGCGAGATTTCATCTGGAGAGAGAGGGGAGAAAGAGGTCAAAGCACAGGGTAGGGCAGTGTGAGCAGGACCAACGGTGTCGTTTGGCTTAGCAAACGAGGATCGGATGTCATCAGCCTTCTTTTCAAAATGGTTGACGAAGTCATCCGCAGAGAGAGAGGGGGGGGGGGGAGGAGGATTCAGGAGGGAGGAGAAGGTAGCAAAGAGCTTCCTAGGGTTAGAGGCAGATGCTTGGAATTTAGAGTGGTAGAAAGTGGCTTTAGCAGCAGAGACAGAAGAGGAAAATGTAGAGAGGAGGGCGTGAAAGGATGCCAGGTCCGCAGGGAGGCGAGTTTTCCTCCATTTCCGCTCGGCTGCCCGGAGCCCTGTTCTGTGAGCTCGCAGTGAGTCGTCGAGCCACGGCGCAGGAGTGGAGGACCGAGCCGGCCTGGAGGATAGGGGACAGAGAAAATCAAAGGATGCAGAAAGGGAGGAGAGGAGGGTTGAGGAGGCAGAATCAGGAGATAGGTTGGAGAAGGTTTGAGCAGAGGGAAGAGATGATAGGATGGAAGAGGAGAGAGTAGCGGGAGAGAGAGAGCGAAGGTTGGGACGGAGCAATACCATCCGAGTAGGGGCAGAGTGAGAAGTGTTGGATGAGAGCGAGAGGGAAAAGGATACAAGGTAGTGGTCGGAGACTTGGAGGGGAGTTGCAATGAGATTAGTGGAAGAACAGCATCTAGTAAAGATGAGGTCAAGCGTATTGCCTGCCTTGTGAGTAGGGGGGGAAGGTGAGAGGGTGAGGTCAAAAGAGGAGAGGAGTGGAAAGAAGGAGGCAGAGAGGAATGAGTCAAAGGTAGACGTGGGGAGGTTAAAGTCACCCAGAACTGTGAGAGGTGAGCCATCCTCAGGGAAGGAACTTATCAAGGCATCAAGCTCATTGATGAACTCTCCAAGGGAACCTGGAGGGCGATAAATGATAAGGATGTTAAGCTTGAAAGGGCTGGTAACTGTGACAGCATGGAATTCAAATGAGGAGATAGACAGATGGGTCAGGGGAGAAAGAGAGAATGTCCACTTGGGAGAGATGAGGATTCCAGTGCCACCACCCCGCTGGCTCGATGCTCTAGGGGTATGCGAGAACACATAGGCAGACGAGGAGAGAGCAGTAGGAGTAGCAGTGTTATCTGTGGTAATCCATGTTTCCGTCAGCGCCAGGAAGTCTAGGGACTGGAGGGTAGCATAGGCTGAGATGAACTCAGCCTTGTTGGCCGCAGACCGGCAGTTCCAGAGGCTGCCGGAGACCTGGAACTCCACGTGGGTCGTGCGCGCTGGGACCACCAGGTTAGAGTGGCAGCGGCCACGCGGTGTGAAGCGTTTGTATGGCCTGTGCAGAGGGGAGAGAACAGCAATAGACAGACACATAGTTGACAAGCTACAGAAGAGGCTACGCTAATGCAAAGGAGATTGGAATGACAAGTGGACTACACGTCTCGAATGTTCAGAAAGTTAAGCTTACGTTGCGAAAATCTTATTGACTAAAATGACGAAAATGCTAGCTAACTAACACAACACTACACTAATCAAGTCGTTCCGTTGTAATGTAATAGTTTCTACAGTGCTGCTAGTCGGTAGAGGTTGGCTATTATACAAAAGCAACTTTGTAGCTAGCTAACATAACATAACACTAATCAAGACGTTCCTTTGTAATGTATTTCGTTTCTACAATGCTGCTCGTCGGTAATAGTTGGCTAGGTATGGAACAATGGCGTCGCGGGGGACGGAAATAGCTGGCTAGCTAACCTAGCTAACCTCAATAATTACTAAACTACACAATTATCAAGCTATGACAAAGACAGCTATGTAGCTAGCTAGCTAACACTGCACTAGTCAAATCGTTCCGTTGTAATGTATTAGTATCTACAGCGCTGCTAGTCGGTAACGGTTGGCTAGCTAGCAGTGTTGACTAGCTAGCAGCTAGCAGCTAGCAGTGTTGACTACGTTAGGAGGACGAAAAAATAGCTAGCCTCGGTAATTACTCTAATTACTCTAAACTACACAATTATCTTTGATAGCTAAGAAAAATTGCTCAGATCAAACAAACCAAACCGTTGTAATGTAAAGAAGTGTAATATTACCTGTGGAGCGAAGCGAAGTGCGACTGCTCGCTCCGGACCGGAAGTAATAAGACAACTTTACACAACTATGGAAAGCATTGGCGTGGCGCATTGGAAGCATTGGGGCTGCCGAGTGGCACAGCGGTCTAAGGCACTGCATCTCAGTGCTAGAGGAGTCACTATAGACACCTTGGTTCGATTCCAGGTTGTATCACAATCGGCTGTGATTGGGAGTCCCTTAGGGTGGCGTGTAATTGGCACAGCGTCGTCCAGGTTTGGCCGGTGTAGGCCGTCATTGTAAATAAGAATTTGTTCTTAACTGACGTGCCTAGTTAAATAAAGGTTCAATTAAAAAAATGACTAAATGAATTGGAGTCAACATGGGCCAGCATCCCTGTGGAATGCTTTCAACATCTTGCAGTCCATGCCCCGATGAATTGAGGCTGTTCTGAGTGCAAACGGGGTGCAACTCAATATTAGGAAGGTGTTCCTAATGTTTTGTACAGTCAGTGTATAAAGAGTGTACAATGTTATACAGTATACAATGTTATCTATCATATTAACAGTACTTTTAGTATTCTAGTAACAGACAAACCTGCTATGGCCCCATAATAAGAATACATCTTCATTTAGACTAACTATGTGTAATGATTTGCTGCTCGTCGTCAACATGTTAGGTTAAAACATATTGGCATTCCTATGGAATGTTACAAGTTTCTATTCCTCTGTTTTATGAAAACAGTTAATAGGATAACGTTGTATATAATTTAATCAGCCCACAGCCATGAATATTTACATGTATAAATAAATCAATTTTGGGCTGAAGCTGTCTAGTAGTGTGCGTCGTCTAGCGTTAGCATAGTGTGGTTATCGAAGTGTTTACAAAAGGACAATTGAGATACTTAACTAACGTTGCATTACATTTCTGTGAGTTGGCAACTAAAAGAGATGCTGCATAGCTGTCTCTAGCTGAATGGGCAAAGCTAGCTCCATTGACACACTATTACTGACAATCATGTAACGTTAGCTATCTACAGAGTCACGTGTTGCTTGCCTTTCGTTTCGCTCAAACGAGGCCGCGAAACTGCGCAGCTCCTGCTCATCGTAGCATGGCATGCACAGCTAGCTCCGAACTCCCCGTTCGCGGGGATTCGCTCTCTAGCGCTCTTCCTCGCTCACGCGCATTTCGTCACAGGGAATGTCCGGACTCTGACCAATCAGCACGGTTTTTAATGTTGCTAGGTTATTGGTGGGCGTCTGTCATGTTTAAAAAGGACGCCCCATGGACTACTTGGAACAGTGTGCTTTTTTTTTCTGATGAGACTTGTTTGTGTGTGTGTGTGTGTTCGTGTGTGTGTGTGTGTGTGTGTGTGTGTGTTTGTGTGTGTGTGTGTGTGTGTGTGTGTGTGTGTGCATGCGGGAGTGCAGAACCACAAACCACAGCCGGATGAATAGCCCGCTTGGCTTGCCTGCTTGTTAGGGTTGATAAAGGATAATGGCTAATATTATGTGTGTATACATTTCTGAAAATAAAGTCACCTCTGCCTTTAAAACAGAAACCAAAGTCAGTAGATGAAAAGAAGAGAGTAGGCTAACATGCTGACCACACCGCTCGCGTTGCGTTCCTCAGCATTACAAAATAAATGTACACGTACATGTTATTCAATCATTGCAACCACACTGCTCGCGCGCGTCTGCGTAGCCAGGCGCTAAAATAGAAATTGGGTATATTTGTGACGTGCAACATGATGCAAATCCGGCCTCTCCCATATCTCAATTTGTTTTTTTTGGAGCACATACCCATGTGCCATCTCCTCATTGGTTTTTAGGAGCATATACCCAAGTGGGTGATTGAAAGATGAACTGAGGTCCACACTCAGTTCATCTTTGTGGTAATGCACCATAAAGTTGGTTGCCAACCGCCATATAAAGTCCAAAGAAGAAAAAGAAGCCTGAAGGAAGGAGGAGAGATGAGGAGAAACAAATTTGGTTGATCGTTTTATCTGTGGGATAATTTGTCGAGGACCTTGTGCATTTCAGGTAAAATAACAACCCAATGTTTATATCCCAGGACAAATAATCTAGCAACAGCAAGCTAGCTAGCTAGCTAAATTGCCATAAATGTTTAATGCTTTTTGACCTGTCCCCAAATGAATATATTTGGTTCAGAGTTTGTTTTGATATTTCAACCTGCGTGTCCTGATCGCGTCTGGTGTGGATGGACAAAACAACTTGTGCGCGGTGGCGTGCATGCGGTTTGGTCAGCATGTAATGCTGTGGTATTATGCATTCATCACTGGGCCTCTGATTACAGGTAATCCATGCACCTACAGCCACTTCAAAAAAAACCATAGAGGATATGAGGCCTCTCTCTCTCTCTCCCTTTCTCTTCTTCCCACTCTGTCCATATTCAATATTTCCCTCTGTGAATAATGCAGAAGGAGCTTTGTTCACTTCCCACTTAGCTAGCAGGAAATGAGTAATCGTCAATGATGGAGAGGGAAGAGATATAGATAGAAAGAGAATGCGAGCGAGAGAGACTCAGTGATAGTGATAGAGGGATGATTAGAGCAGAAGGGCATAGTCAGATCTTGCTGATGAAAACCATGTCCATTACTGAGAGTTAACACATTCTTCTTCCAGTAGACTGAAGACTTATAAATCGTCATGAAACGGCAGCCAGTTGTAAAAAAAAATTTTCAACAGAATGTAGTCATTTAGCAGACACTCTTATCCAGAGCAACTTACAGGAGCAAATACGATTAATTGCTTTGCTCAAGGCACATCAACATATTTTTCACCTAGATGGCTCGGGAATTCGAACCAGTGACCTTTCTGTTACTTAACTGCTAGGCAACCTGCCACAGTTTTTATAACATATATTGGAGGTGTGAAGAATAGTTTGTGCCAACAGAGGTATTAAGCTCTCCAAGGTGGAGAAAATTGTCGTTGGTGTTATCATCAACTCAAAGCTTTCCTCTTTCAGAAACAAATTAATACAAAAACTGGTAAGGGTCATTCTCAACCAAAGGAGCATAACGGCGAAGACCTGCAGGAGATATTCTGTACTCTCTTAACCCATTTCTGTCATCGCCATATTACCACTTCATTATACAAAAAGGCTAACTGGTGTGGTCTTTATGTTCACTCCGCCATCATGACACCACTTCATTACTGAAACAAAAAACTCCCTGGGTACAATTAGCTCCTCTCTAAATACTATAAATCTTTTAGTACATAAACTATACTCCATGGGTGTTCCTGCTATATAGTAGATCAGTCAGATGGTGGTGCACACAGAAAGTTACAGCTACATCCAAAGCACAGTTACTAAATGCTTGTCCTCCTTAGTGTTATCACATGTGAGCACTTACAGCTTGTGAAGTGAACTGGCTACATGATTTCCTGTTAATGGCAGGTGCGCTGAATAACTACCCATCATAAGGCTATTCACAAACCTTTGTAGTCATCTACTAGGAATCCTTTTCTATGGTAATGTCACTCCTCTTGAGATACATACAATTGAAGTCAGAAGTTTACATACACTTAGGTTGGAGTCATTAAAACTCATTTTTCAACCACTCCACAAATTTCTTGTTAACAAATTATAGTTTTGGCAAGTCAGTTAAGACACCTACTTTGTGCATGACACAAGTAATTTTTCCAACAATTGTTTACAGACAGATTATTTCACATATAATTCACTGTATCACAATTCCAGTGGGTCAGAAGTTTACATACACTAAGTTGACTGTGCCTTTAAGCAGCTTGGAAAATTCCAGAAAATGATGTCATGGCTTTAGAAGCTTCTTATAGGCTAATTGACATCATTTGAGTCCATTTGGAGGTGTACCTGTGGATGTATTTCAAGGCCTACCTTCAAACTCAGTGCCTCATTGCTTGATATCATGGGAAAATCAAAAGAAGTCAGCCAAGACCTCAGAGAAAAATGGTAGACCTCCACAAGTCTGGTTCATTCTTGGGAGTAATTTCCAAACGCCTGAAGGTACCACGTTCATCTGTACAAACAATAGTATGCAGTATAAACACCATGGGACCACGCAGCCGTCATACCGCTCAGGAAGGAGACACGTTCTGTCTCCTAGAGATGAACATACTTTGGTGCGAAAAGTGCAAATCAATCCCAGAACAACAGCAAAGGACCTTGTGAAGATGCTGGAGGAAACAGGTACAAAAGTATCTATATGCACAGTAAAACGAGTCCTATATCGACATAACCTGAAAGGCCGCTCAGCAAGGAAGAAGCCACTGCTCCAAAACCGCCATAAAAAGCCAGACTACGGTTTGCAACTGCACATGGGGACAAAGATCGTACCTTTTGGAGAAATGTCATCTGGTCTGATGAAACAAAAATAGAACTGTTTGGCCATAATAACCACCGTTATGTTTGGAGGAAAATGGGAGACGCTTGCAAGCCAAAGAACACCATCCCAACCTTGAAGCACAGGGGTGGCAGCATCATGTTGTGGAGGTGCTTTGCTGCAGGAGGGACTGGTGCACTTCACAAAATAGATGGCATAATGAGGAAGGAAAATTATGTGGATATATTGAAGCAACATCTCAAGACATGAGTCAGGAAGTTAAAGCTTGGTCGCAAATGGATCTTCCAAATGGACAATGACCCCAAGCATACTTCCAAAGGTGTGGTAAAATGGCTTAAGGACAACAAAGTCAAGGTATTGGAGTGGCCATCACAAAGCCCTGACCTCAATCCTATAGAACATTTGTGGCAGAACTGAAAAAGTGTGTGCGAGCAAGGAGGCCTACAAACCTGACTCAGTTACACCAGCTCTGTCAGGAGGAATGGGCCAAAATTCACCCAACTTATTGTGGGAAGCTTGTGGAAGGCTACCCGAAACATTTGACCCAAGTTAAACAATTTAAAGCCAATGCTACCAAATACTAATTAAGTGTATGTAAACTTCTGACCCGCTGAGAATGTGATGAAAGAAATGAAAGCTGAAATAAATCATTCTCTCTACTATTATTCTGACATTTCACATTCTTAAAAGAAAGTGGTGATCCTAACTGACCTAAGACAGGGAATTTTTACTAGGATTAAATGTCAGGAATTGTGAAAAACTGAGTTTAAATGTATTTGGCTAAGGTGTATGTAAACTTCCGACTTCAACTGTATGTACATAGAGACACAGTGTTGAACATCCATACCACCCCAGTCCCAGCCCCCAACCCAATGTACTGTAGTTCCAGGTTGCAGGGGCCCGACCCTCCCTTTTGCCCCAGGCCAGGGGCCCCGTTGTGGGGAGGAATGTAGGGGCTTAGTGGAACCAGACTTGGGGGTGCGGGCTAGGGAGAGGGGGAGAACGCTGAGCTCGGTCTCACCCCTGGAGCCCACAGCACAGCCAGATGGAACATATTAGCCAAGCCTCTGCCTCCATTTCAACAAGGAGATGGATGGATTAGAGTTGCTGGACCCTGCAATCTGGAGACTAGAGACAGGGAAGGGAACATCATCCCTACAGGACACACACAGGCTGGACACATAAAGGCTGATACAACCCACAGAAGGGGGACACGAGAGGGATATTAAGCGGATCGCGAGGATACAACAGGTTACAGTGACAGGAAATAGTTTGGTGAATGTTTCTACTTTCTAATAATGATTTAACACAATGGTGCATATATTTGGTTGTTTTAACCTGTTAAACTCACACACACACAGATCATGCTCTATGGTGATATTCATAGAGAATGCAATGTAGGTAAAGTCACTAAAAGTGCAGACATTTAGTATACATGGAAAGGGTACACCTGATGGTCATTGTAAAGCTGTGCATTTCCTTCTCCATCTACATGACACAGGAGGTCGTGGTGATAATGACTGGAGCGGAAATCAGTGGAATGGTGTCAAATAGATCAAACACATGGTTCCCAGGTGTTTGATGTCCTTCCATTTGCTCTGTTCCGGACCTTATTATGAGCCGTTCTCCCCTCAGCAGCCTCCACTGCCACATGATCTTGTGCGGATCCTCCACATGCAGTGCTAGTCTAGCTCATCGTTTACAATAGGAAAAGTGAAATGGGGAAAGGAGTTTGAAGTTTCCTCACCTGTCTGTCTTATTTAAAAAAAAATCTAACTCCATCACTTGAAAGCCCTGATTGCCGAGGCCATTTTAAGATGTCAGGCTTGAAAATCTGTGCAGCCATTTTGGCACAGTGACTCACTACCCAAACCAGATGCAACTGGTTTGAAGTGTTCAAGAGACGTCATGTGATCTCCTACTGCTATCAATTGGAAGAACTGGGATTCAGACAGGGGATATATTTACATCAATGGATAGGTAGAGACTTCAGCTTTTTCCTATGTATGTCATGCCTGTAAGACAAAATAAAAAATGTTTCCTATGGGAATTTGCACATGTTTAGAGTGCCACCATTAGGTAAAAGAGCTGAGTTTCCCCCCCTTTTTTAAAAATCCCTTTGGAACTGTTATTTGCAACATTTTATTTCAAACCTAGACTTTCAAATCTATTATTGGGGGGGATGTACTTTATAAGGGTAGTATACAATATTATGCGCCGTTTAGAAAATGCCACCAGAGGGCGCCAGAGTTTTATTGGATCCCAAAGAATGAAAAAAGCAATTAGTAGGTTATTACAGTTTTGTTATAATTGTAACCTTTTTTAGAAAGTACCAAGTAAAACTAAGTGCTACCAGCATCTTCATGATGATGATAGTATTACACAGCCCAGTGAAAATTGTCTTAGTCATGAGCTGTAGTACATTCCCTTCTTCTTGTCCTCTATACCTCAGAGTGACTCAGGAGGGGCCTTTTGTGCTCGCTAACTCCAGCTAACTGCAATTTCATGGTACAGATTACCTTCCTCTGTCATTGACCCTGTTTTGCCTTCTTAAATGTCCTCCTTCCTGCTCATCCTTAAAGAGAATCCATCGTGTTGTGTGTGTGTGTGTGTGTGTGTGTGTGTGTGTGTGTGTGTGTGTGTGTGTGTGTGTGTGTGTGTGTGTGTGTGTGTGTGTGTGTGTGTGTGTGTGTGTGTGTGTGTGTGTGTGTGTGTGTGTCAATGTCTGCCTTACTCTCCATACACAGTTTTGTGTCCTTAACCCAAAAAGCCAGAACATTCCACAGTCACATTCCACCCGGAATTCTGTGCCCTATTAGGCTTGATTGTTCTCTGAGCGATCATTGCATTGTTCAATCACAATTGTTTCTGTCCATTCACATGGACTTAACTGCAACCAAGATCCTATTAAATTACTAGTATTGTGTTACAGGTGTTCTGAGCTCTCTGTCTTTGGTTCTAAAGTCCTAAGGAAGGAGGTTTTTTTTGGTCAGGATTGGGTTAAAAAAACTTTTACACATTCATGCGTCATACAAACACTGAAGCGCAGGCAGCCTAGCAGTTCAGAGCGTTGGGCCAGTAAGCGAAACGTCACTGGTTCGAATCCCCGAGCCAGCAAAGTGGGAAGAAAATCGACCATTCTGCTCTTGAGCAAGGCAGTTAACCCCCAACAACAACTGTGCTGATGATGTCAGTTAAGGCAGCCCCCCCCCCATCTCTCTGATTCAGAGGGGTTGGGTTAAATGCTTAAGACACATTTCGGTTGAATGCGTTCAGTTGTGCAACTGACTAGGTATCACCTTACCTAAAATAGCATGTTTCCTATTGGTGAATTGTGCCCTTGTATAAATCATTGGTTCATTAGCATCATCATGGATTACTATTGGAGCTCTGAGGGTTAATATTCAGAGGCAAAGTCTCTGTTGAAGCCTGGTTCAATGCCCTGAGACGCACGAGGTAATGGACTGAGATTATCCAACGGAGAGAGGAGAGTAGAGAAGAGAATGACCCTAACCCGAGCTTCATGTCCACACCCCAGGTTAACCATAGCCCTAACCCTAACCTTGGCCCTAACCCTAATCTTGGCCCTAACACATCCAATAAATCGCAAGAAATTAGAGCCAAGGGTTTCTATTCCCTCAACAATAAACCCACCCTTTTCTCAAAATAGATGTTCCGGACAGGTCTGAGAGTATACTGTATATCACTAACTAACCACACACCGTTTAACAATCCACTAGAATGGCTTCATCAGGGGTTACTAGAGGTCATTCAAAACAGTACTTGGCCAAGTGATGAGTTTCCAATTAGGTTCTTGATAAGACTTCAGTTAACGGCAAAATAGCTTCTCACCCTCAACGCTTGATGACGATAATATCTGTCAGTAATTAGGGCTGGCATGATACCCATCATCTCTCTGTCTTGCTCAGTCTCTCTCTCTCTCTGTCTCTCTCTGTCTCTCTCTGTCTCTCTGTCTCGCTCAGTCTCTCTCTCTCTGTCTCGCTCTGTCTCTCAGTCTCTCTCTTGCTCTCTCTGTCTCGCTCTCTCTGTCTGTCTCGCTCAGTCTCTGTCTCGCTCAGTCTCGCTCTCTCTCTGTCTCGCTCTCTCCCTCTCTCTCTCTTTCTCTCTCTCTCTCTCCATCCTCAGCCTATCAGCCACCACAGAGGCTTTGGCTGAGCTGATGTGGCATGTGACATCATCACAAGGCGGAAGCCACGTCTGGGTCATGTGGGTCATGCGATCTGAGTCGAACCTGTGAAACATGAATGGAGAGTGGATCACTCCTCTCTTACATTCACTCTAACCCTATTGTTGACATTCCTTGTCTTTTTTTCACTGTGGTCATATGAGTATCAGTGAAACCCTGAATAGGAATGTGAAAGTTTAAACCACTGAATGGAATTGACTTGTCATCTGGACCTAATTCCTGCATGCCAAGACAACAATATCACACACAGGACCAGCTTACTACTTGAATACTACTTACTACTGTCTTCCAAAACAATACAGTAGTAACCAGCAGTAGCGTTTGTTTTTCGCTAATCAGACGTACAAACTATTTTGTCTACATAGTAATACATTTCAGACTCGCATCGAAATATAAGACATCTGTGAACTATTTCCATGAGTAACCAGTAACCAAGGAGACAAATGGACAGCCAACAGTAGCCCAGTAGCCCCTGAGGAAAAGTTTGAAAATTATTGGCCACTTGAGACTGTTCAAGGGGATATAGTGTTCAAGGTCACAGTGTTACAGCCTGGACAGTAGTCTCCTTTAACTAAGGGTCAACTGCCTATCAGCCCTCAACAATAACACGCCATGTTCTCTGACAAACAGGGGCTTGTGTGAGGCATCGCAGCCATCACAGACAGATGAGGAGGAAGTGAACCGGGCCCCAGAGAGAGGGGTGAAACTTTATACCTCTCCCTTTTTCTCTCTCTTCATTCTCTCGATCCCTCCCTTCACCTAGCCCATCCTGTCTTTTGATCTTCTGACAAAGCTAAGTCCGCTGTCACAAACTGGGGGATTTGGGAAGGGGGGGTATAAAGAGGAGTGGGAGTTTAATCTGAGCACCTTTATCCCACCGGTCTATCTTGTCTGACCTTTTTGTCTGTCTTGTCTGACTCTGGAGCAATGGATGGCTTCTTCTCCAAGCATGATGCCGACCTTGGGCAGCAGGTAGCCTAGCGGTTAGAGCGTTGGGATGTTAACCAAAAGGTTGCGTGTTCAAATCCCAGAGCTGGCAAGGTGGAAAAATCTGCCGTTCTGCCTTTGAGCAAGGCAGTTAACCCCCACAACAACAACTCCCCGGACGTTGATGACGGGGATGTCGATCAAGGCAGCCCCCCGCACCTCTCTGATTCAAGAGTAGTTGGGTTAAATGCAGCAGACATGTTTTGGTTGAACGCATTCAATTGTGCAATTGTCCCCCTTCCCTATTATATAACTGTTCCATACATAACATTCAAATTCAACTCTGTGATTCCAGAGCACGACTGGAAGTAATGAAGCCATTATTAATATTAAACAATAAGTGTTTTTTTTCTCTTTCACCTCATGTAGATTACATTCTGTGAGGGGCCCCTCCACAATATCCATCTCTTTTCTCCTTCTGGCTCACTTGTTTTTCTACCCTCCATATTCTCTTTCTGTCTAATTATTCCTCCCCCATACTCAATTTCCCTGCAGTCATCTATACTGCACTAGCTAATTCCACAATACTGCTCGAGCCCTCTATCACCCTCTATTAGCCCTTTCATCCCCCCCATCTCTCTCTCTCTTTCTATTTCTCTCTTTTTCCCTCTCTCCCCCCTCTCTTGATCCTCACTGGTGGTGATTCGGACCATGCCAGATCCCTCAGCTGGAAGCAATTGGATCTTGAATCCCGCTGCATTGCAGTACTCTGAGTTACACTTCATATAAGGAAATCAGTCTATGGATTTCACATAACTGGGAATACAGATATGGATCTGTTAGTCACAGATACCTTCAAAAAAAAAGGTAGGTGCGTGGATCAGAAAACCAGTCAGCATCTGGTGTGACCACCATTTGCCTCATGCAGCGTGACACATCTCCTTCGCATAGAGTTGATCAGGCTGTTGATTGTGGCCTGTGGAATGTTGTCTCACTCCTCTTCAATGGCTGTGCGAAGTTGCTGGATATTGGCGGGAACTGGAACATGCTGTCGCACATGTCAATCCAGAGCATCCCAAATATGCTCAATGGGTGACATGTCTGGTGATTATGCAGGCCGTGGAAGAACTGGGACATTTTCAGTTTCGAGGAATTGTGAATAGATCCTTGTGACATGGGCCGTTCACTATCATTCTGAAACATGAGGTGATGGATGCAGATGTATGGCAATGGGCCAACGGATCTCGACACTGTATCTCTGTGCATTCAAATTGCCATCAATAAAATGCAATTGTGTTCATTGCCCATAGCTTTATGCCTGCCCACACCATAACCCCACTGCCACCATGGGGCACTCTGTTCACAACATTGACATCAGCATACCGCTTCTCCAGTGTGCCAGTGGCCATCGAAGGTGAGCATTTTCCCACTGAAGTCGGTTACGACGCTGAACTGCACTCAGGTCAAAACCCTGGTGAGGACGACGAGCATGCAGATGAGCTTCCCTGAGACGGTTTCTGACATTTTGTGCAGAAATTCTTTGGTTGTGCAAAACCCACAGTTTCATCAGCTGTCCGGCTGGTCTCAGATGATACCGTAGGTGAAGAATCCGGATGTGGAGGTCCTGGGCTGGCATGTTTAAATGTGGTCTGCGGTTGTGAGGCCGGTTGGACGTACTGCCAAATTCTCGAAAACGACAAAATGACGGCTTATGATAGAGAAATAAACCTTCAATTCTCTGGCAACAGCTCTGGTGGATATTCCTGCAGTCAGCATGCCAATTGCACGCTCCCTCAAAACGTGAGACATCTGTGACATTGTTTTGTGTGACAAAACTGCACATTTTAGAGTGGCTTTTTATTGTCCCCAGCACAAGGTGCACCTGTGTAATGATCATGCTATTTAATCAGCTTCTTGATATGCCACACCTGTCAGGTGGATAGTGTTGTGTATTGATATTCTAGTTTGTCCCTTTAGGGCACCTGTAACGCCCCCCCTGCTTATGTACATTGGAACGCTTGGAATGTTTTTGTCCTGTGAAACGCATCAAACAATGCCCACGTTAGTTTCTACACCCGTCTCATGTCCTGTCCTTATATTAGTTGTATAAGTAACAGTGTGCTATACAACAGATTATCTTGTGCACAAAATTAGAGAGAAATACGCTTTTTGTGCATATGGAAGATTTCTGGGATCTTTTACTTCAGCTCATGAAACATGGGACCAACACTTTACATGTTGAGTTTATATTTTTGTTCAGTATAGTATATCCCCTCCCTTTCCCTACTCCACCTTCCTCTCAGCTCCGGGTGTAAAGTTTCCCCTAGGTACAGATCTAGGTACAGCTTCCCCTGCCCCAATCCTAACCTTTACCGTTAGTAGGGTCAACTTCACCATACCCTATACCTTCCATACAGCCATTGGGACTGTTGTGTTCAGGCTGTTAGACCCTGGACTAGATGTAACATAGTAAATGTACACCCGGGACACTCAAGGTAGGGAGGCCCCAGTAAATCACTGGGGCCTCCCTAGCATCCAGGACAAGACAGTCAGAGGAAGAGCCAAAAAACTTTCAGACTTCAACCACCCAAGCCATATATCTGCTACTGCACGGCAAGCCGTACCAGTGCACCAAGTCTGGAACCAACAGGACCCTGAACAGCTTCTACCCCCAAGCCATAAGACTACTAAATAGCTAATTAAATGGCTACCCTGACTACCAGCATTGACACAGTTTTGCACTAACTCTCTTGCACTGACTCTATGCGCACACACACACACACACACACACACACACACACACACACACACACACACACACACACACACACACACACACACACACACACACACACACACACACACACACACACACACACACACACACACACACACACACACACAAAACACACACACACACACTGACAACACACACACACACTTTCACACTCACCACATACTGCTGCTGCTACTGTCTATCTATCCTGTTGCCTAGTCACTTTACCCCTACACATACAGTATGAGCAGCACATAGCTACCTCAATTACCTCGTACCCCTGCACATCGACTCGGTACTGGTACTCCCTATATATAGCCATGTTATTACCTCGTACCCCTGCACATGGACTCGGTATTGGTACTCCCTATATATAGCCATGTTATTACCTCGTACCCCTGCACATGGACTCGGTATTGGTACTCCCTATATATAGCCATGTTATTACCTCGTACCCCTGCACATGGACTCGGTACTGGTACTCCCTATATATAGCCATGTTATTACCTCGTACCCCTGCACATGGACTCGGTACTGGTACTCCCTATATATAGCCATGCTATTACCTCGTACCCCTGCACATGGACTCGGTATTGGTACTCCCTATATATAGCCATGTTATTACCTCGTACCCCTGCACATGGACTCGGTATTGGTACTCCCTATATATAGCCATGTTATTTTTTACTCGTTATTGATATTCGTTATTCACTGTGTATTTATTCCTCGGGTCACTATTTCATTAAAAAAATGCAATAAAATTGTTATCTTTAACTCTGCGTTGTTGGAAAAGGACACGCAACTAAGCATTTCACTGTTAGTCTACACCTGCTGTTTACGAAGCAAATGACACGTCTCTGACAGAGCAGAGCCAACCCTGGAACCCTATAGCTGTGCCTCTCCTTCCAGACCGATACTCCTCTCTCCAGGACCATATCAATCATAGCTGCCTGTCCCTGCATTCCCCCTCTTTTCTCTCTGCTTTCTGCTCTCTCCTCCGTGTCTCTCTCTCCAAGACTGTATCAATCATAGCTGCCTGCCTTCCCCCTGTTCCTCCCTCCCTCTATCTTTCTGTCAGTTTTTCTGGTGTCTGACTCTCTCTCTCCATGAATGTATAAATCATAGCTGCCTGTGCCTGCATTCCCCCTCCATCCGTTTTCTACCTCTTTCTGTCTCTTCCCCGTCTCCCTCTCTCCTCCGGAGCGGAGGCTTATGGGAGGAGACTCGGAGGGGTTGAGGAATGCAGACGAACTGACATGTCGTGCACTGGGGGGCACATCAAAATTTAAGGCCTTATCTATATTTAATTCATGATGTGTGTGTGTGTGTGTGTGTGTCTGTGGTTAGGTAAATGTGTGTGTTTGGAGAAGGTGGTATTGGTTTTCTATCTGTCTGTCTGTCTCAATCCAGACTCTTCTAGCTGGCCTGCTGCAGCCTGCCACTCACCAACCTGGTCTCAGAGCATTTTGTATTATTCTGTATATAAATCTGAGACACTCCATTTAGTATGATATGTCAGGTTACGTATTGTTACATAAGAGAGATGGTTACTTAGAGCAAAAACATAAAGAGGGTGGTTGTCGGCGTATGAAACAAATGTCTAGCAACCCAAAGGTTGCGAGTTCAAATCTCATCACGGACAACTTTAGCATTTTAACTAATTACTACTTTTTAGCAATTTTACAACTGCTTAGCATGTTAGCTAACCCTAACCTTAGCCCTTTTAGCTAACACTTCCCCTAACCTTAAACCTAACTCCTAAATGTAACCCTAATCTTAACCCCAACCCCTAGCAACATATTGTACGATTTGCAAATTCGTAACATATAAAACAAATTTTCATTCGTAACATATAATACGAAATGTGTGATTTGTTTGACCGGCCGGGATTTCTTTATCCCATCGTGCTCTAGCGACTCCTTGTTGCGGGCCGGCCGCCTGCAAGCTAACTTTGGTCACCAGTTGTACAGTGTTTCCTCCGACACATCAGTGCGGCTTGGCAGTGTCGTGTTTTGGAGGAAGCATGGCTCTCGACCTTCCCCTCTCTCCGTACGGGAGCTCAGTGCGGCTTGGGCTCAAGCAATGCAGTTCCAGTCACCTTGATTACTGACTGCCTCGAACACATTTGTCAACTAGTGAGGACAATCTGCATGGTTGACTTCATGATACTTATAGTAGAAAGTACAATAATGAGCCTCATAAAATCACTGACAAAACAAGTACATTGTTTACTTGAAAACCACACAGTACAAACAGCCCAAAATCAATCAAACTGGACAAAGGGATAGATTCAATCCGGACAGTGGAAGATCCGCGTTACAGCGTGAGTGACATTTAAAGGTAATTTTACGATTGAGCCGTCGTGCAGCATTTACTGTGAATGCAGTCTCGGCGAATGCGGGAACATTGCCTTTAAATGTCAATCGTGCTATGCCGCAGATCTTCCATGGCCCCGATTGAAATTTACATTTACGTCATTTAGCAGACGCTCTTATCCAGAGCGACTTACAAATTGGTGCATTCACCTTATGATATCCAGTGGAACAACCACTTTACAATAGTACATCTATATCTTTTTTTTGGGGGGGGGGTTAGAAGGATTACTTAATCCTATCCCAGTTATTCCTTAAAGAGGTGGGGTTTCAGGTGTCTCCGGAAGGTGGTGATTGACTCCGCTGTCCTGGCGTCGTGAGGGAGCTTGTTCCACCATTGGGGTGCCAGAGGAGCGAACAGTTCTGACTGGGCTGTGCGGGAACTGTGCTTCCGCAGAGGTAGGGAGGCCAGCAGGCCAGAGGTGGATGAACGCAGTGCCCTTGTTTGGGTGCAGGGACTGATCAGAGCCTGAAGGTACTGAGGTGCCGTTCCCCTCACAGCTCCGTAGGCAAGCACCATGGTCTTGTAGCAGATGCGAGCTTCAACTGGAAGCCAATGGAGTGTGCGGAGGAGCGGGGTGACGTGAGAAAACTTGGGAAGGTTGAACACCAGACGGGCTGCGGCGTTCTGGATGAGTTGCAGGGGTTTAATTGCGCAGGCAGGGAGCCCCGCCAACAGCGAGTTGCAGTAATCCAGACGGGAGATGACAAGTGCCTGGATTAGGACCTGCGCCGCTTCCTGTGTGAGGCAGGGTCGTACTCTACGAATGTTGTAGACTTGTGACTTGTGACGGCGGCCGGCCGTCACAAGTCGCAAGATTTCATCTGGAGAGAGAGGGGAGAAAGAGGTCAAAGCATAGGGTAGGGCAATGTGAGCAGGACCAGCGGTGTCATTTGACTTAACAAACGAGGATCGGATGTCGTCAACCTTCTTTTCAAAATGGTTGACAAAGTCATCCGCAGAGAGGGAGGAGGAGGGGGAGGAGGATTCAGGAGGGAGGAGAAGGTGGCAAAGAGCTTCCTAGGGTTAGAGGCAGATGCTTGGAATTTAGAGTGGTAGAAAGTGGCTTTAGCAGCAGAAACAGAGGAAGAAAATGTGGAGAGGAGGGAGTGAAAAGATGCCAGGTCCACACGGAGGCTAGTTTTCCTCCATTTCCGCTCGGCTGCCCGGAGCCCTGTTCTGTGAGCTTGCAATGAGTCGTCAAGCCACGGAGCAGGAGGGGAGGACCGAGCCGGCCGGGAGGATAGGGGGCATAGAGAGTCAAAGGATGCAGAAAGGGAGGAGAGGAGGATTGAGGAGGCAGAATCAGGAGACTGGTTGGAGAAGGATTGAGCAGAGGGAAGAGATGATAGGATGGAAGAGGAGAGAGTAGCAGGAGAGAGAGCGAAGGTTGCGACGGCGCAATACCATCTGAGTAGGGGCAGAGTGAGTAGTGTTGGAGGAGAGCGAGAGGGAAAAGGATACAAGGTAGTGGTCGGAGACTTGGAGGGGCTAGTGACTGTGACAGCATGGAATTCAAAGGAGGAGATAGACAGATGGGTCAGGGGAGAAAGAGAGAATCTAGGCCAAAGTGTGCTGGTCATATTATGTTGTGTTTGTGAAATAACTAAACTCAGCAAAAAAAGAAATGTCCTCTTACTGTCAACTGCGTTTATTTTCAGCAAACATGTGTAAATATTTGTATTAACATAACAAGATTCAACAACTGAGACATAAACTGAACAAGTTCCACAGATATGTGACTAACAGAAATTGAATAATGTGTCCCTGAACAAAGGGGGGGTCAAAATCAAAAGTAACATTCAGTATCTGGTATGGCCACCAGCTGCATTAAGTACTGCAGTTCATCTCCTCTTCATGGACTGCACCAGATTTGCCAGTTCTTGCTGTGAGATGTTACCCCACTCATCCACCAAGGCACCTGCAAGTTCCCAGACATTTCTTGGGGGAATGGCCCTAGCCCTCACCCTCCGATCCAACAGGTCCCAGATGTGCTCAATGGGATTGAGATCTGGACTCTTCGCTGGCTATGGCAGAACACTGACATTCCTGTCTTGCAGGAAATCACACACAGAACGAGCAGTATGGCTGGTGGCATTGTCATGCTGGAGGGTCATGTCAGGATGAGCCTACAGGAAGGGTACCACATGAGGGAGGAGGATGTCTTCCCTGTAACGCACAGCGTTGAGATTGCCTGCAATGACAACAAGCTCAGTCCAATGATGCTGTGACACACCGCCCCAGACCATGACGAACCCTCCAACTCCAAATCAATCCCGCTCCAGAGTACAGGCCTCAGTGTAACGCTTATTCCTTCGACGATAAACGTGAATTCGACCATCACCCCTGGTGAAACAAAACCGCGACTCGTCAGTTAAGAGCACTTTTTGCCAGTCCTGTCTGGTCCAGCGACGGTGGGTTTGTGCCCATAGGCTGCCTTACAACAGGCCTGCAAGCCGTCAGTCCAGCCAATCTCAGCCTATTGCGGACAGTCTGAGCACTGATGGAGGGATTATGCGTTCCTGGTGTGACCCGGGCAGTTGTTGTTGCCATCCTGTACCTGTCCCGCAGGTGTGATGTTCGGATGTACTGATCCTATGCAGGTGTTGTTACACGTGGTCTGCCACTGTGAGGATGATCAGCTGTCCGTCCTGCCTCCCTGTAGCGCTGTCTTAGGCGCCTCATAGTATGGACACTGTAATTTATTGCCCTGGCCACATCTGCAGCCTCCTTGCAGCATGCCTAAGGCACTTTCACGCAGATGAGCAGGGACCCTCCCATCTTTCTTTTGGTGTTTTTCAGAGTCAGTAGAAAGGCCTCTTTAGTGTCCTAAGTTTTCATAACTGTGACCTTAATTGCCTACCATCTGTAAGCTGTTAGTGTCTTAACGACCGTTCCACAGGTGCCTGTTCATGAATTGTTTATGGTTCATTGAACAGGCATGGGAAACAGTGTTTAAAACCCTTTACAATGAAGATCTGTGAAGTTATTTGGATTTTTACAAATGACCTTTGTTAGACAGGGTCCTGAAAAATGGACGTTTCTTTTTTTTTTTTTGCTGAGTTTACTTTTAGAGAGCAGTGGTGAAGAAACTGGTTGAGAGCGTGCAACATTCCAGAATCATTAACAGAGAATTCTGTGATTGCTCCAAATGGGAACAGTTGGAGCTGGACATAGTCCTGATTAAAAACATTCTCCACATCACTCTCACACACACACACACACACACACACACACACACACACACACACACACACACACACACACACACACACACACACACACACACACACACACACACACACACACAGACACACACACACACACACGAGGACCAGCTCTCCCTGCCAGGAGTGTGTTCATCTAATCATCTCTCCATATGTGCACCATTACTCTCCCGTTTCCTTGGCAAAACACACACACTCCTTGTTCTTTTTACAGAAAGTGATTCCAGCCAGGTTTGAAGTTTAGCTCGACACACACCAAGATACCACACACATTCACAGAAACACACACACCCGGATAATGCGAGCAAAGGTATTTTCACAAAATAAAAACATATACAAGTATTCCTTTGAACTATCTTACTATTCAAATGTATTTCAAGCGACGTGAGCTGAGACTCACAAACTAGTGCTGGACAGACGCTATTATGACAAAAAGATGAATTGCACCATCGTGTGGTCAAAGATGGTTTTGAAGCAAATATGTTTTGGACATTATGGTTACTAATGCTGGGGATACAGATTAAGCAATTGCTGCTCCCTTGTGGACCTATATAGTCAACACAACATTGTTCAACCAGACAGTTCTGGAATATCTATCAACCCAACGAACTACTATCCAGACCCTGCAAAATGTAACAATTCATAGATACTAACATAGGCTTTTCCAGGAATAATGATACAACCAAATATGACAAAAACATTGAATTATTTAATAATATTTTGCCATACAAAACATCTGTGCAAAAATCTTCCGACAAATACAAAGACAAGGCCTCTTGGTCAATAGAATATTCTGCATGTAAACCTTTCTTATGAATACACTGTAATACTGCAATCTAAAAAAGTTTTATGAAAAGACTGTCTTAGAAAAAGAAACTGATCTAACATTTTTTAATTTTTTTTTAACTACACAAAATAGCCAGTCCCAAGATTCACAGTCTTGTGTTTAAGTGGTTTTGAACTGGTATATATGCACTTAAATTCATATACATTTATCAAAAGATACCTGTATAAAACTCCAGATACCTAGGAAGGTAAACCTGCTTTAGAAAAAAAAAAGATATGTGGAATTTAAACAAACCAAAACCTTCATCTAAAGAGCAGGTTTGTACCTCTCGACAGTATCGGACTAATTGACACATCACAGAAAATGTCAGGATAGTAGACTTTGTACCTTGATAAAAAAAATAAGGATGCACTTAACATTACAGAGATGTGCATTATACCAAAGTTAACATGGAAGGCAAATGCTACCAAGCGTAAACCGATGATTGTCCTCTTTCTGTACGGGCAAAGGGTGCGTCTTTTTAACTAAACAGTTGCATAGCAACAAACACATTCAACTGAGGTGAAATATACTGTATTGTAGCTGCTTCTGTGAGCTGTGTGCTAAAATGTGGAAGGATTTCTCATTCACCCCGTATTGTATCAAAAGCCTTTTATCATTCATTCAGTCTATAGTAGAACATACTGTTTTATATCATGGATCGTTTTGACAAAGAAGTTGTAATCATCAGAATACATTTAGTTAGTCCCACTTCTATATATCATCAAAAGACAATACAATTATCCATCAAAGTCTGCATAGCCAATGTAAGAGCCATATTGCATAGCTGATTGTACCAGATATGAGACAATAAGAAAGGGGAGGACAGACACGGACACAGACTGGCGAGAGAAGTACGGCTGGTCTAAACACTGTTCTGATTCGATCCTAGTAGCTACAGTATATCAATTGCATACGAGTTGACAGAACCCTGTATCGAGAACGAGAGAGAGTCTAGTGGAGGCACACAGCTGTGGAGAGCGAAGCAGAGGGTATGAGCGCTATGCCATTGCATAGCGTTGCGTGGGCAGGGCCTCGTTCCTTCTCCACATGCCGCTTTGAAGTCAAATCAGAAGTCTTTGAAGTTCACATATCCCTAGAGGGGGGGCTTAGCCTTCCTGGAGGAGAGAGGTGCACTGTGGGGATGCCAGCCAGGCAGATTTGCTGACACAGGCTCAACTGAATATACAGTCCAGTACAACCTGGGACTCCCGCTGCTTCAGTACAGGGCCCCTCCAGTCCAAGCAACAACACGCCCTGCCGCAGTACATATTGTAGCTACCAGAAGTGCTCCGTGCAGCTCAGACTTTCGCAAGAAATCATTCTGACGTCAACGGGAGCCTTGGAAGATTTATTGACGTCGATGGGAGGTTATTCACAATGATGCCCGAGTGATAGAGTCATTATATTGACAGATGTGTTACTGTTGACCTACTCTGAGATTAGAAATCCCGGTGTCCAGGCAGGCAAACGGAGTAGCATCACTAGAAAAAGTCTATCAAGGCAGTTTGAGTTTCAGAATAGGGGGCAGGACACGCTTGCTGTCTCTTTTTTGTTTTTTTTTGTTCTTTTGAATATAAATCTTTGCATCTCGTTCATTCAGGATTTGCGTACATGTATTTACAAGTAAAGTAGAAAGTTGAAACAATAATTATAATAACTTTCTTACAAAAAAAATGAAACAAAAACATCAAATCAACCAGGTGATATATATAGTACAGGTATGTAGTGTATTTACAGGTCTGCAGTGATGACCGATTCGCTATACATGAGTCTGTTGGCGTCGGCCAGCAGCGCGGACGTCTGTGAGGGGTCCATCTGCTGCAAAGCCTTCTGGGACATGTGTCCGTACACCTGCATGGTCCCGCCCCCTGGCAGGGCGGATATTGCCACGCAGTGTGACAGCAGCGGCGTGTTCGCATCCTGATTGGACCCCGTGGAGGGCACGCTTGTCACGTGACCGGTGCTGGTGGAGCCGCTAGCGCTGCTGGGAGATCTGCTCTTGGGCGGGGGGAGGTGCTGCACCACCCTGGGGGGGCCCTGGGCCTGAAAGTGGGCGGCAGGGAAGGCAGCGTAGCCTGGGGGGATGGGGTACCCGTTGACAGGGATGAAGCGCTGGTGTTGGTTCTGGGCCATGGGAGCTCCATGGGTCATAGGGGTCCAGCCTGCCATCTGGTGGCCTGGATGACCTTGCGCAGGCATCCCCTGGGCCGGGTAGAGGTAGCCTGCGGCGGTGGCATAGCGCGGGTTGCTGAGGTTACTGACCGGACTGGCGCTCAACGAGGTGGTCTGAGTTGTGGCGTTGCCCCCGCCTCCTGATGGGGTACTAGAACTAGCGTGGGATGACAGGCCCTCCCAGGCCCTCAGACGACCATGGATATCTTTGAAACGTGGTCTTCTGGTCGGGCCCTCCTGCCAGCACTCTGTCATCAGGCCGAAGACCCTGGGGGGGCAGTCCTCTGGGCAGGGAAGCAGCTGACGTTTCCTCACCATCTCCATGACCTCCTGGTTACTGAAGCCGTAGTAGGGCTGCAGGCCGTAGCTGAAGATCTCCCACAGCACCACACCAAACGCCCAGATGTCTGACTCCGAAGTGAACTTCCCATAGGCAATGGACTCTGGAGGCATCCAGCGGATAGGGAGTAAAGCCTTGGGCTGGACCCTGGAATAATAATAATACAGTTATTTATAAAAAATAAAAAAAATATGTAAATACCAAAAGTTACTTTATATACAAGATCAATCAAAATCAGTGGGAACGTAAAAGCACACTAAACATAACAGCAATGACAAACTAACCAGGTGAGTACACTAAACATAACAGCAATGACAAACTAACCAGGTGAGTACACTAAACATAACAGCAATGACAAACTAACCAGGTGAGTACACTAAACATAACAGCAATGACAAACTAACCAGGTGAGTACACTAAACATGACAGCAATGACAAACTAACCAGGTGAGTACACTAAACATAACAGCAATGACAAACTAACCAGGTGAGTACACTAAACATGACAGCAATGATAAACTAACCAGGTGAGTACACTAAACATCACAGCAATGACAAACTAACCAGGTGAGTACACTAAACATCACAGCAATGACAAACTAACCAGGTGAGTACACTAAACATCACAGCAATGACAAACTAACCAGGTGAGTACACTAAACATAACAGCAATGACAAACTAACCAGGTGAGTACACTAAACAAAACAGCAATGATAAACTTACCAGGTGAGTACACTAAACATCACAGCAATGACAAACTAACCAGGTGAGTACACTAAACATCACAGCAATGACAAACTAACCAGGTGAGTACACTAAACATCACAGCAATGATAAACTAACCAGGTGAGTACACCAAACAAGGAAGTGAGCCCCATGCATTGAATGCACTGACTGGAAGATGCTCTGAATAAGTGTCTGCTAAATCACCCAAAAAAATTCTAATGTAAATGTAAACATGCCTGTAGTATTGGGAGGTGTACAGGGGGTCATGTCTAGGGTTAGGGAGACAGTGAGCCATATACAGTACCTGTGGTAGCCAGAGGCAGGATTGGGGAGTAACCGATTACACGTAATCAGTTACATGTAATCTGATTACGGAAAACTGTAAATGTAATCAGTTATATTGCCAGCAAAGATATTGTAGTCAGATCACAGATACACTTGAAAAACTAGATGATTATTTCTTGGATTACTTTTAAATTCAGAAAATATGTTTTTGAAAAAAATAATACATTATGACACCTTTCTGTTTTCTCAATGAGCATTTCAGCATTGAAAAAAAGGTGCAAGTTTAAGTTTGTTCCACCTGAGCGAGTAATCGTTGGTTCAATTACTTGACTTCCATTTAATTATTTTTTTCTGGTGAGCCCAACGCGCTGTTTCTCTAGAGCGAAATCAAATCATTCACAATATCAATCAAGTCAATAACTAGTTGGGACGCTGGGCTGAAGGGAGTTGCAGTTTTCACTAAGCAAATATTCAACCAAGTTCAGTGCAGAAACGTGGTAATTAACTACAATGACCATAATCCATTACTGGCTCGGACAGAGGTGGATACACCTTACGCCTCCTACGTTAGGTAAGATACACAACACAACAACGAGAGCGATATAGACAGTTCGTGAAAGCATCTACTTTGAAGAACTAGTAAAATTATTTCATCAGACAGCTCTGCAACATACTTAGGCAGGCTAGCCTAGCTAAATAGGATGACTAAAGACAGTAAAGTATGGGGAGCACAGAAAAAACATTAGATGGTCTGGCAGGCTGCTACTGCCAGAGCAGAGATGAGATGATGACTTTAAGAATTACAAATAATAAAGTAATCAACAAAGTAATATACAAAACGGAAATATTTTTATATTTCATAGTAATTTCCGATTTTTCTATTGATGTCTACCAAATATTGACCTGAGAGAGACAATGGAATATGTTCAATGTTTTGGAAATCGAATGCTCACTATTTTTGGCTTTTTAAATCGTATTTATTTTATAATGTATTTAATGTTTCAAAAAAGGATCTAAAGCAAAAACAAAAACATGATTATATTTGTATAATCAAACCGAAACCGAACCGACCTAAAACAGTACTATTTGTTCAGCACTACTGACCACAAGTCAGAGACTACTATGATGCTTTTAATCCATCATTTTTGTCTTCTTCTAATGCCTCTTAAGGGGAAAGTAATCTAAAAGTAACTGAAAGCAATCAGAATACGTAACTGAGTTTGGGTAATCCAACTGTAACGGATTCCATTTAGAAAGCAACCTGCCCAACCCTGGTCGGAGCTGTAGATCTTTCTGGACAGGCCAGGTCAGAGATAGGGTTAGTGCTAGGGTTAGGATGTGTACATACCTGTAGTAGTCTGAGGTGTAGATCTCCCTGGACAGGCCAGGTCAGAGATGGGGTTAGTGCTAGGGTTAGGATGTGTACATACCTGTAGTAGTCTGAGGTGTAGATCTCCCTGGACAGGCCAGGTCAGAGATAGAGTTAGTGCTAGGGTTAGGATGTGTACATACCTGTAGTAGTCTGAGGTGTAGATCTCTCTGGACAGGCCAGGTCAGAGATAGGGTTAGTGCTAGGGTTAGTATGTGTACATACCTGTAGTAGTCTGAGGTGTAGATCTCTCTGGACAGGCCCAGGTCAGAGATCTTGACGTGGAGCTGTTCTCCCACCAGGATGTTACGGGCCGCCAGGTCCTTGTGGACGAAGAAGTGACTGGCCAGGTACTCCATCCCAGCAGCCACCTAGAATAGAATAGAATTTTCGGAGTAACAGAGATGTATATCCTGCCTATCTCAACACCACACCACATCCACACAAGTTGCGAGGCAAAGGATCTGCTACGGAACAGCGCCCATGGATGGAGAGCAATTTGTGCACGTTATGGTAGTTACCTGTAAGGCCAGGTGCAGGAAGTCTCCGTGGTCCAGGCTGGACTTGACAGTCCCGTCCT
This sequence comes from Salmo trutta, assembly GCF_901001165.1. Classification (NCBI taxonomy): domain Eukaryota; kingdom Metazoa; phylum Chordata; class Actinopteri; order Salmoniformes; family Salmonidae; genus Salmo; species Salmo trutta. The sequence continues at coordinate 31,746,703 of NC_042960.1, read as the reverse complement.
CGTCGCTACTACACCCCACGTCAGAGTGAGGAGAGCGCATGATGAGGAACTCATGGAGGTCCCCTTGGTTCAGGAACTCAAACAGCATGCAGACAGGCTGTTCCTGGGTCACTACACCCAGCAGACACACCACGTTGGGATGGTGAAGCTCAGCCATGACCGACGCTTCCTAAACAGACCGATAGATAGGTACTTTATTAACACACAGTGACACATTTCATGCGAAACAGCAGTAGAGGAGGAGGGGGGGGGCAAGTGGCTGACTAGCCTGATGGTCCGGGGGTAGAAGCTATTGGCCAGTCTTACAGTTTTTGCCATGATGCTCCTGTACTGCCTGCATCTGAGTGACGGAAACGGGGCTCGGGTGGCTGGGGTCCCTGATGATCTTCTTGGCCTTCCTGCGACATGTGGTGCTGCAGGTGTCCTGGAGGGCAGGCAGTGTGCACCCATAGGTGCGTTTGGCTGAGCGCAACACCCTCTGTAGCGCCTTGCGGTCCACGGCGGTGGAGTTGCCGCACCAGGCTGTGATGCAGCCAGACAGTATGCTCTCGATGGTGCTCCTGTAGAACACTGTGAGGGCCCTTTCTTTCTGTAATCCGTGATGGTCAGGAGCCCCGGCCACATACGCCTCGTGTCCGACCCACCGAATTGCTTCTCCACTTTATCCCTGTACATGTGTTTTGCCATCTTGATCGGTGTGAGTAGGTTGTAATTGTTCTGTTCAACTATACTATTGTCCCCAGTCACCTTGTCGTGTTGATAAGCAGCATCCCTCTCCTTCAGTTTCCCTACAAGCCTGCCATCAATCTACGGTTTTTGATTCGGGTAAGTTTTGAAAGTCACCATCGGTATCACGTCATCTATGCATTTTTTTATTAAACCTGTGACTGAATCGACATATTCATTGGTGTTATCCACAGGGGCGACCCGGAAACATATTCCAGTCCACGTGATCAAAACAGTCTTGCACCGTGTATTCTGATTGGTCGGAGCAACGCTTTACAGACCTGACCCCCGGAACTTCCTTCTTGAGTCTTTGTTTGTAGGCAGGGATAAGCAAAATGGCATCATGGTCAGATTTACCAAAATGAGGACGAGAGACGGCCTTATACCTGTGTCTAAAAGATGTGTAGTTGTGGTCAAACGTGGAATTTCTGCGAGTAGGACAGTCAATATGTTGGTAATAACTTGGGAGCACGAACCTCAAATTACCTTTGTTAATGTCCCTCGCAACAATAAATGCTGCCTCCGGGTATGCGGTCTCCAGTTTGTTCAGGGTCCAATTAAAATCTTTGAGAGCATTTTTGGTGTCGGCTTGGGGTGGGATGTACACAGCCATGGCGATAATCCCTGAGAACTCTCTCAGAAGGTAAAAAGGGCAACATTTGATAACCAGGTATTCCAAGTCGGAAGAGCAGAAGCTCGCAAGTTCCTGTACGTTTCCCCCGTCGCACCATATGTTGTTGGTCATAAAGCAGAGTCCACCCCCCTTGATCTTGCCAGAGAGAGGCTGCTTCCTATCTGCTCAAAAAAACAGTAAAACCCTCTGTTTGTATATAATCTGTTTGGATGTCGGGGAAGAGCAGAGTCTCCGAGAAACAGAGTATGTTTCAGAATCTGAAGTCTCTCTGGAAGGAGATCCTCGCTCTGTGTTCGTCAAGTTTGTTCATTAATGATTAAACATTGGCGAGTAGTATGCTTGGTAATGGAAGACCCCGCCGCGTCTGCCTCTCCGTTGGCGTCTCCGCCTTCCTACTCTCCGGTAGGACTCCCAGGTAGCCTGAGGTCTCACCGAAAAGTCTAGCCCATTGTTCCACCGTCTCCGGGAAATCGGGAAGGTCGGGTGGACAGTGAGTACCCAGCAATTCATATTCCAATAGTTCTGCCAGGGTGTACGAAGTAATGCACGAAACAAACGTAAGTAAAAAAAAAAAAAAGAAAAAGAATGTTGGAACCTGCATTGTTTAATAGGGGGCTCGGAGCGACGCGCCATCTTAGCCAAGGAAAAAGAAGAATGAATCAAAGATAGCATCAATGAACATTACAATACAATGTCATCAATATTAACATGCCTGTTGGAATTCACCCCACTGGCCAGGGCTGGAGTAGTCCTTCAGGGTCTTGATGGCAACCAGCTGGGCTTGCTCCATACCAGGCAGGTACAGGTGGCCCTTGTAGATCTTACCAAATGCACATTCACCTAGCTCCTCCATGAACCGCACCGCAGAGAGGGGGAGCTCCTTGGCCTTACTCTGGAGAGAGACAGAGAGAGGTGAGGGAGGATGGAGGGAGAGAAAGAGAGAGAAGGAGCGAAAGGGAGAAGAAAGAGAGAGAGAAAAATGGAAGGGCGAGAGAGGGGACAGAGAAGGGGAAGAGAGGTTACATGCTGACCACACTGCTCGTGTTACGTGTGTGAGCGTTGCAAAATAAATGTACACATACATGTTATTCAATCATTTTATCCAAACTGCTTGCGCGCGTCAATGAGCGTCTGTATAGCCAGGTATTTTTTACGCATGAAGCGCTGCAAGTCCCGCCTCTCCCTTCTCCTCATTGGTTTTTAGGAGCATATACCCACGTGGGTGATTGAAAGCTGAACTGAGGTCCACACTCCAGTCCAGTTGGTGGTGGTAATGCACCTTAAAGTTGGTTGCCAACCGCCATAAAGTCTACAGAAGAAGAAGACTGAAGGAGAGATTACTACAAACTAAGTTTCCCCTTTTATCTGTGGAGTTATTGTTGGAGTAGAGAACACACGATTGTGCGACTCAAAATTCTACAAAGATCCAGGTAAAAAATAACAACCCAATGTTTATATCGCAGGGCAAATTAGTTACTAACAGCAAGCTATTTAGCTAAATGTCCATTCATGTTTCACGTGTTTTTCGACCTGTCCCCAAACGAATACAGTTGGCTCAGAGTTTGTTTTGATATTTCAACCTGCGTGTCCTGATCGCGTCTGGTGTGGATGGACAAAATCAACGTGCGCGCGATGGCGCAGGCGCACGCCTGGTCTGGTCAGCATGTTAAGTGCTAAAATTTCAATTCAGCTCAACATACAGTACACACTCAACACTCATAATTATCTCGGCATGGGTTTGTGAGGACCGACATCAAAACTTAACAGCTTACAATTGCTGCTGGTTATAATTGTAGGTAGGCAAAGTGCCTAATATAACTGCACGCACGCATGTATTATCGCCTAGAGACATAATTACCTATTATTCTCATACTGTATCCATTATCTCCTTTCTTCAGCTCAAGTCGTCAATAAATCCGTTTAGCCCCAGACACAAAATACATAAGTGTACCAACACTCCAGCCAAGAATCTGGCAGCACACTACCAACATAAACAACAATAAACTGACAGGTTAGTGCAGATTTGAGAAATTGCAGGTCATTAATTTTCCCCAGAATTATTAAAGTGGAATGAAGTGGCCCAGTAATAACAGAAGAAGGTAAACGTTCGGTTTAAGGGATGACAGACATTTGTAATTATCTATCCACCTGGGGACTGAACCATGAGAAACAGAGGGGAAGCCAAGAGGGCCAGCCAGTTGCATGGTTATGAATTTGAACGCAGAAAACTGCCAATCCCCCCTCTCTCAAACAAATATGTATGGACCAAACTCCATAATTACTCAACTTGTACAACATGTAGAGCAATCTTCACATCGCATGTTGGAAATCAGGGTCAAATTCCATATCTATTCCAGTCAATTCAGAAAGTAAACCAAATTCCAATTCCACATTTTCCTGATTGAAAAGCATTGAAGAGTATTGGCATTGCAGTGTACTTCCTGAATGGAATTGAAATGGAATTGACCCCAAGCCTTGTTCATCTTCAGTCATGAGTCAGATGCACTACAGTAAAGGGGACCTCACCATTTTGTCTTTCTATTGAACATAGTCTTTGAAGTTTTATGTTCCATAACCTTTCATATTGTCTTGTCATCCCAACAGCCTTCAGATAGCCTCTCCTGTCCTACGGTCTCATATCTCTGAGCTGTCCAGGTGATCTGGACAGCTCAGGAGGGGGGGGGGGGGTTACAGGGGGGCTCACAGCTCAGTCAGGACAGAAAGAGATAAAAGGTGAAGGGAGGAGGCGATGAGAGATTCCAGGAACTCCCAAATAAGAAATTAAATTCCTGACAGAGGCCACAGTCAGCTGGGGGGAAGGGAGGGGGGGTGCTGCTGGGGAAGGGGGGGAGTGTTTGGGGGAAGGGCCTGGTTAGCAGTGGAATGGTGAATAGGGGATGTTACTGTTATGAAAAGGAGGACAGATGTTTTTGGTTTGGGTTACCGCCCTCCCGCGGCCAAACCAGGCTCATCCCTGGAGTGAAAAACGAACAACGACTCCCCGGGTGACCCTGGAGCAAGGCCTGACGGGTTGCGGTGACACGGACGAGGAGGACATGAGCAGTGGGGCAGACGTTTTTCGTACTGTGACAAAAGAACACAGTCCGCCTCGGGACAGGAATGCGCGTGTGGGTGCGCGTGTTTATGTGCGTGTGTGACGGGGACCACAACACAGCGCTGTCTAATACAGCGAGCCAGCCCACAGCTGTAGCGTTGACGGGCAATAACACTGTGGACGTATGTCTAACAGCATCAGTTTACACCATAACACAGCCAGGATAATCTGCTAAACAGGATGGAGATAGATAGGAACATAGAAAGAATGTAGGGCTGACTGTAGTATGATCCGCAGAAGAATATGAAATATGCAATACATAGCTGGCAAAACACTGATACTGCTGTCAAACATCACAAAGAACCCCAGTGAGACATAGAGAGAGAGACAGAGAAGGAGCTGCAGCTGAACATTCCTCATCCTGCTGAGCTCTGATAGAGATCTTAGGCTCTGGCATGAACGGGGTCACACGTAGGTAAACACACACACACACACACACACACACACACACAAAAGTGCACGCACATCCGCACGCACGCCTGCACACTCACATTTGAAATACTTAATTTGAATCCACCAATCAAATTGACAGAAAAAAGGATCCCAACATTTCAAAGGTCCCTGTATGCAGGGCAATCAAGGGTACAAAAAAAGCCTTCTCCAAACGGCTAGGCTGCCCCACGACAGCTGAAAACAGAGCAGTACCTAGCCAATTGCTTTTGCCCTAGTTTTTCGCCAGGCCCGCAATCTGGAGGCCACGCACCGCAAGGCTGTGTACGTGGCCGAGACTGCCATATAACAGCGGCACCAGCTTGCACCGCCACCCGAGGCTGTCCAAGCGTGCCACGAGGGGATGGTACTTAAGCAGCTTCTTGGCAAAGGCCTGCTCCGTGTAGCCGTCCAATGAGCAGCCCACTTCCAAAATGAGCACCCAAACAACAACAATATCTGCCGTATATGGCGCACAGGAAAACGCATCGTCATCAACACCCAACCAGCTTCCCCTTTACACAAGGATGTTTACGCATGCGTGTTGTTGGTGAGACACACACGCACACACACACAGACACTTACACAGCAACACACACACCATAGAGCTTTTCCATACCTCCTCTGGTGAATTTAAATGAGAGTACTTCTGCAGTGTTTTGTCTTTGGGAGTCAGAATAGAATTCTTCAGAGGGAGACAAAACACCGGCCTGAAACCTGTGTCTTTGAACTGGGTGGGGCCGGAGCGTGCAGGGGTGAGAGGGCTGTGTGTGTGTGTGTGTCAGCAGTATGGTGGCTGTTGCTGCTGCCGTGTAGTTGGAGGAATGCAGGGAGGCAGCAGAAACAATAATGCTAGTGCGGTGATGCTGGGGTGGGGTGACTGGTTCCTGGATCTGGGCTTGGGGAGAGGGGAGGGAGAGAGAGGGAGAGAGGGAGAGAGAGAGAGAGAGAGAGAGAGAGAGAGAAGTTGCAGCAATGGGACAAGACTGTAACTACCAATTGGATATCACAAAAAAGGGGGTAAAAAAAGGGAAGAGGAGCGGAAGGGAGGAAAGGATGTCATTGACCACTGGAGGATGAGAGAGATCCTACTCACTTTAACATCCACAACACATAACTCTGCCTCATAGACGGGACTGTGTGCTTTTCACTCTTTCTACACCTCCAACATTGAGTCTTAGTGACATTCTCCCACTCACATGTAGTGCTGTAAACAGGGTGCCACTCAGCAGGCCTTTACCCATAAAACCTATTTAGCTGAGATATGTAGGTGTCATGGCCCTGATTCCTCTAACCCTAGCCCTATCACCACCAGGAGAGAGGCCCAGGGATACCAGTGTGTGTGTGTGTGTGTGTGTGTGTGTGCGTGCGTGCGTCTGTGTTTGTCCTCTAACCCCATCAGCACCAGGAGAGAGAGAGGACCACCACTTTATGACTGGAGTGTGAAAACAGAATTTCTCAGACACACTGCCTGCTTTGTGTCCTACACCAACACCACGCCATAGTCAATGGGCCTGGGTCTCTGGCTGGGCCAACAGAGTTCAGGCCCACTGGGACCAGTGTGTGTGGGGGACTGAGAGCGTTCTGTTTGTGAGTGAGTGAGAGAGAGAGAGTGTGAGAGAGAGAGAGAGAAAGAGTGCGTGCCGTGTGTGTTGTTTTGGAGTTTGCACATAGTGTGAGTTGTGTGTGTGTGTGTGGACTGAGTGGACCATAAGAGGGTGAGGACTATGGGACTAGAGATGGTGCTAGCTAAATGTTGTACCTTGGGTTTGTAGTTGGTGAGCATGGACATCTCCACATTCTGTCCTCTGACAGGTTTGGGCTGTCTGGGCGCCGGGGGTCGGGCAGCCTTCTGGTTGTTACGACACACGCAGATGAAGAAGAAGAGGAGGGCGATGGCCAGAGGGATGGCTACGCTCGGAACCAGGATGTAAAGAATCTCCATGTTACTGCCCCCACGGTTCTCCTTATAATCTTCACGGGACATGGATAACACAGGGTTAATGTTCCACCTCTATGCTTCTAACCCAAACAGCACACCGTCCACTGTAAATAACAACGCGGCGCTGCGATTTAGTGTTAAAACACCCATAACATATAAAGCCTAACAACTCATGTGTCTATTTGATAGGTTGCAGCATTGACACCCAATAATAACAAAACGGCAAAAGGACATCGATGTGTTTCTAACCACCTATGTCCCCCATTGTCTCACCACAGATGGGGATGTCACATAGCTCCATACGGACTCCCTCGTCCAGGGTGAAGCACCATGGTCCCTCCTGCTTGTTGCCGGGGTTACGGCAGTACGAGTGGCCTCCGCTGAGCTCTGGGTAGCGCAACGCCAGGTAGGTGTGGCTGTGAGGATACTGAGAGTTCCAGGGCTGGCACTGACGACCCGACTTGGTCTTACTGACCGTCCCGCGGTAGGCTGAACCACTGCTGTTGAAACACTTGTGGTCTGGTTGAAGTAGGAGGGACAGGAAACAATGTGTGTTAGACCAAACTGTGGAGCAAAGACGTATCGGGATGAATGATACGATTATTTATTGTTGCTGATACTGTACAGTATGTTTGATTATGATTTGCAGTTGCCTAGCAATACTGTTGGTAGTGGACTACAGTGTGTTTGATTATGATTTGCAGTTGCCTAGCAATACTGTTGGTAGTGGACTACAGTATGTTTGATTATGATTTGCAGTTGCCTAGCAATACTGTTGGTAGTGGACTACAGTATGTTTGATTATGATTTGCAGTTGCCTAGCAATACTGTTGGTAGTGGACTACAGTATGTTTGATTATGATTTGCAGTTGCCTAGCAATAGTGTTGGTAGTGGACTACAGTATGTTTGATTATGATTTGCAGTTGCCTAGCAATACTGTTGGTAGTGGACTACAGTGTGTTTGATTATGATTTGCAGTTGCCTAGCAATACTGTTGGTAGTGGACTACAGTAGGTTTGATTATGATTTGCAGTTGCCTAGCAATACTGTTGGTAGTGGACTACAGTAGGTTTGATTATGATTTGCAGTTGCCTAGCAATACTGTTGGTAGTGGACTACAGTATGTTTGATTATGATTTGCAGTTGCCTAGCAATACTGTTGGTAGTGGACTACAGTATGTTTGATTATGATTTGCAGTTGCCTAGCAATACTGTTGGTAGTGGACTACAGTATGTTTGATTATGATTTGCAGTTGCCTAGCAATACTGTTGGTAGTGGACTACAGTGTGTGGATGCCAACGGGGTTAGCTATAAAAGCGGATTTAAGATAACAACAGAGTAATATCTTACTCTTCTTTACGGGCCACGTGAAGACTATTGATATTGGAAGTACAGTTTACAATATAGCATGTCTTACTCTCGTCGATGGGCTCAGCCATGGGGATTCCTATCCTCATACAGATAGACTACGGTATGTGTTGTATTGCAGGTACACAGCTTGGCGTCTTACTCTTGTCGATGGGCTCAGCCATGGGGATTCCTATCCTCATACAGATAGCAGCCTCTGGGCTGTCGTGTGCTGCCAGGTCCTCACAGTTCGGCAGCTTCAGTCTCTTCAGGATGATGGGGTTGGAACGGGCGATGATGTATTCGGTCTTACACAGGTCATTCTCCAGGATCTCACATTCATCCTATACGGACGGGGGGGGAGAGAGAGGGGGAGAGACTGATACAAAGAATACAATGGAAGCAGCAGAACGTTGTAACACACGCTAGGCTAATCCAGAAGGTGACCACCGCCACTAAACTAAATAGAGGTATTTCTCACTGACTAAATGGTGTATTATATCCACTGTCAATGCTAGCAAGTCTAAATATATCCAGCTTTATATTGTGTCACACTGACTGTCTCCAGGCAGTGTGACATAGCCACATAGACAATTACCTTACACAGGTCCCTGGGCTTGTCTACCCCAGAGCTGCGGTCACATGTAGGGAAGGCAAAGTGGCACAGAGACGGGATGGCGAACTGGGAGCAGCGGTCCGACAGGTGGTTGGACGTTCCGATCATAGTGAAGGCGGCTGGGGGGGAAAGTGGTCGTGTTTTTGGGCATAAGAAGTCTGAAGTTTAGGTATACATACAACTATAGCTATAGAAATGCATTGAACTTTTCTCTCTCCACCGAGATCAAGTACGACCGAGATCAAGTACGACCGAGATCAAGTATGACCGAGATCAAGTACGATTGAGATCAAGTGTCATATGGGACAGTCGTAACCTTTGCGGGGATCGCCTACATCCAAACTTTTGGGGAACATTTCCCCCCGTCCAGTCAGACACAAATCACTCATAGTTCATGTCTGGTCCTGTAGTGTGTATATTTGCTCTAGAGTGCAGTCGTAGTTTAGGACAGCAGCCTGTCTGTCTGTATTACAGGGCCTGTAGAGACTGTGGTTTACAGGGAAAGTATAGCAGCTACATACTCCACATCGTCTCTGGGTTTCTGGGTTGGGACTGACAACCACAGACAGTGGCAGGCAGCCCTGACACACTCAACTACGAACGGACACATAATGTCTCCAGGAAAATAAACAGAGCCAGACGCACGCACGCACGCACACACACACACACACACACACACACACACACACACACACACACACACACACACACACACACACACAGATACAGACATGCGTATGAATGCTCTCTCTCTCTCTCACACACACACACACACACACACACACACAGCGATGTTCAGACACGTCCGACGAACTACACTTGGGATACCCAGACGCAAAGCGTAGACTGCGTGTGTACCACATTGTGACGTTAGCATCCTGATCTCCCTCTTATCCTTCTACCAGACATCCTCTCATCGTCCCTAGCTGACACTGACAGTAATGGCAAAGCGACAGGCTCAACCTGGGTCAGATTGGAGCTGGAAACGTTGGTTTACATGAAGGACCAAATCTGGACCATGACCCTTATCTCTGTACACTGACCTCACTCACAATACACCCATACTGGGACAGACGGATACGGGAAACGCACACACATCACACACATCACACACATCACACACGGGGAGGCAGATAGCGTACCCGTGATCTGGGTCTCGATCTCGCCCTGCATCTGCAGCGAGTCGACGAAGATGCTGCGGTTCCCTATGAAGCGAGAGCAAGCTACGCCCCTGTACGGCTGGCAAAACCCCTCTTCATCAAAATCATCCCTGTTAGAGAGAGACGGGGAGAGAGAGAGGTAGAAAGTGGGAGAGAGAAACAGATGGAGAGAATGAATAGACATTACAGTTCACAGTACGGCCACTAGAGGTCAGCATAGCATGCATTACAGTTCATAAGCATGTGGCACAAACACTTTTCTCTCTCTGCACATCTCTTCACAGTGGAACTTGGGCTGTGAAGGTCATGGAATGTTGGATGGCGGTAATTGACCAGCCAAAAGACCGTGGCCACCGTAATAGCAGTTCATTCTACATAGACAAGTTCAACAATATAGGCTGCCTACTGCAGTGCAAGTGTTTGCAGAGAAAGCAGTTGCCTGCAAAAGTTACCCTCAGCAAATATAGGGTTGAATACATTTGCCATCAAAAAGTTGCACATCCAAGAGGAAAACAATTAGCGGGCTAAGCAACTCCAGCATGGTTTGCAAGTGCATGAGCGTTTATTTGGCTGAAGGCTAATCACCCACTGGTAGGCTATGCACATTTGCAAGCAATCATGTGTGGATCTATCTGTTTGCTAGCCAGCTAAATTAGCTAGCTATCTTGCTTCAACAGTCGACGAGTGTCCAGCATGCTGATCGTGCAATGATGTCTGAAATATGGTCCAACAAGCAAGTGATGCACTAGGAAAATATTCTCAATCCCTTTTCATTCAGAAGTTCAAGCTGGCAGCATCAAAACAACTTTGTAACGACAGACCCACTAGTGTTTTCAAATCTGCGCAGGCCCATCGTCAGCTGTCGCACAGACGGCCAGACGCACAGATGTACTGACAGCCCGGAGCCAATATGACTAACCGTTACGAAATGCATTTGTCAGCTGAATTACACGTTTATTCTGTATCACTCAACTCTCATTTATGAGTCTCGTATTGAGAGGAATATAGATAGACACAGTGCATTCGGAAAGTATTCAGGCCCTTTGATTTTTCCACATTTTGTTACGTTGCAGCCTTATTGTAAAATGTATGAAAAACAAATCTGCACACAATACTCCATACTGACAAAGCAAAAACTGTTTTTTAGAATTTGGGGAAAGTTTATCAACAATTCAAATCTTAAATATCACATTTACATATTACTCAGTACTTTGTTGAAGCACCTTGGGGAGCGATTACAGCCTCAAGTCTTCTTGGGTCTGACGCTACAAGCTTGGCACACCTGTATTTGGGGAGTTTCTCCCATTCTTCTCTGCAGATCCTCTCAAGCTCTGTCAGGTTGGATGGGGAGCGTCGCTGCACAGCTATTTTCAGGTCTCTCCAGAGATGTTCGATCGGGTTCAACTCCGAACACTGGCTAGGCCATTCAAGGACATTTTGGTGAATGTAACTGTGCTGCTGGAAGCAATTTAATTATGCTTTTTTGCCAATGTTTATTGACACACCATATTCAACCGGTGTTGAGCGTTCATAAACTCATCAGTTACTCTGCGCTCTGGCACACTCAGGCGGTGAGTGCTCTGAAATCGGAGTAGATAGCCAGAGCGAATTTACAAACGCACCCTGTGTGTGCCGCTGCTACAGGGAGGGTGGCGTTGCCTAGGCAACCGAAGACTTGTTTGCTACAACACCTCGCTTGTTTCAGAAAAGGAGCAACAAAGTTTGTTGTTAAGATTCCACGTTACCGCAGAAACGGACTCGACCGCAAGAATGCCCGGGTGTCCTGTCTTTAGTCAGCTGTTCGTTCCACACACACACACACACACACACAAAAATGATTTTAGGACGTTTTTATCCATAAATGTTGGTTACACAGTAATACAGTAACTGTGCCAGCAGCTGTAAGTGGAACAGAGAGTAGAGTTTCAGTCCTGCTCTAACAACATTTATCTAAGTGTCCAGTGTCTGCTGATAGAGGTTGATGTCTCAGTCCTTCCCAGAGAAGAGATGCGAACTGTATAAAGATTTAAAGAGTCGGCCGTTGGGCTTTATTCCTGTTTATGGGAAAAGGATATCATCATGAGCTTTAATACGAAACACATGAAGAGTGGGGAATCTATGACAAGCATGTGTGTGTGTGTGTGTGTGTGTGTGTGTGAGAGTGTCCTATCGTTGTGAGTGTTGCCCAAGTGTGGACACTGATGGAAACAATGAAAGTGCTAATGCCTACTTGGACATTAACTTTCACAGATTCACTCTGACACACACACACACACACACACACACTATTCACAGAAACAAGGCCATTTTCACACTATGAGCTCATTTAGTCATGTGACTGAAGCCAAGCCAGTTGGAGACCATAGAAAGGCGTATGACATAACTATTATCATATTCTCACAATAAGCTCCCTCTCTACATCCTCCTGCTTCAAACCACATTAACCACCCTGGATCATTATGGCTGAGTGTGGCAGATGCCCTAATGCTAACTCATTCAATTCCAGAATCACGCACGTGCATACATACACACAAAAAAACATCTAAGGGTAACCCTATCGGTGTCTGGGCTGGGGTGAGTGGCCGAGCGCGGCGGGGTGTGAGTCAGGGGTCAATGGGTCACTTTCTGAGGAGAGTGTTAAGTGTCTCAGAGGCCAAGGTCACCTCTCTACCCTGACCTTTAACCCCCCCCATTTATTGACTATCCAGAAATTGACACACACACACACACATGCTCTCTCTCTCTCTCTCTCTCACACACACACGGACACACAAAAACTGGGCTCTGCTCCAAGATGGGATTCGATGGGAAATACAATAACATTACATTTATGAGATTAATAAAGGCTTTTCCATACTGCTTTAGTCTAATGTACAACTTCCCCCCTGAGAATGTGGATACACACACACGCACACACGCACACGCACACGCACACACACACACACACACACACACACACACACACACACACACACACACACACACACACACAGAAAGAGTGCAAGAGAGAGAGAGAGAAAGAGAGGATTCCTTTGGCTGAGGTTCGAGTGTGTCGTCGGGAGTGTATCCAAAGCCGTGGTGTGTGTGTGTGTGTGTGTGCGTGTGCGTGCGTGTGCGTGTGCGCGTGTGTGTGTCGCCGTGGAAAGCGTGGCCGCACTGAGATGGCTAAATGACAAGGAAGAGTAGACAACCCTGCTTCTTCCGAGTCCTGCTCTATATCCTGACCCAGCGACAAATTACAACCCTGGCCCGTCCAAAAGACCTCAACCAACATCCCTCGCCCAGAAACTCTGCTCCAAAAGGCTTTGGGTTAAAAAGCCCTGTCCAAAACATTCAAACAAAAATGCTTGGTAGAAGACATCTCTTCCAAAGTCCACTTACCCCCATCATCCGCTTTTCTCTGAAGGCGGTTACTGTCTGGGTGGCGTTCCAAATGGCGCCCTATTCCCGTATAGGCTCTAGTCAAAAGTAGTGCACTATGTAAAGGATATGGTGCTATTTGGAACGTATCCCGTGTGTGCATGGTGGGAGGCTGAGTCCATCACAGAATGGGAAGGAAGCTAGTCCCAGTGAGTGTGGTTGCTATTTGGATAAACAGTGCGGATGTTCAGGCCTTTCTGAACATCCAAACTAACGCCACACTGTGAAAAGGGGCACATCTGTAGTAGTAGTTTATAATGGCTAATTACAGGAAGGGCTTTTCCGTTAAACTGACTGTGTTTGCCTAGGCTACGCTTACATCATGGGTTCTGTCTGAGAGCGAGAGAGAGAGAGCAGTTATAACTATAGGCTAGAACCCCGCAGAGTCTACCACACACACACGAACACACACGACTTGACATGGACACACACACACACACAAAGACACACAGACATAGAAAACACACAGAAACAAAAGCAAACATTGGTTCACTCACATGTTCTTTGTTTTACTTACTTGCATACACACACACGCACGTACGCCACACACCAAGGTCATTATAGTAAACGAAAACGAAAACACGCTCTAGTGAACCGAAATGAAATAATGAACAATCCTTTTTAAAAAACGAAAACTACACTGAAACTATTATCTTTGACTCCAAATGAAAATAAAAACCATCATGAATTATGCTGTTTTAGTTTTCTTCTAAACTTTGGTCAAAAAATGTAACAGGGGTTTCAATGGTGTTTTCAAGATACTGAATCTGGCGGGTAAATGTGTCCAGAAGATGCCGATGTTTCCAATAGGTCTAGCTTGTGCTTCACTATCGCTAGCTAAACCGGGGAAAACGGCTAGGTGGCTAACGTGTACTACTTACGTGTACTACTAAAGTTAAAACGGATTGGCTGCGGATTCAACTTTTCTGGACCCCTCATCCGGACAGCTAAAGGTCTCGACAGCTAAAGGTCCCATTCCAAAAAAAATTGAACCAGGAACAGATATAGCCCTTGGTTCACTCCAGACCTGGCTGCCCTTGACCAGCACACAAACATCTTGTGGCGTACTGCATTAGCATCGAATAGCCCCGCGATATGCAACTTTTCAGGGAAGTTAGGAACCAATATACACAGGCAGTTAGGAAAGCTAAGGCTAGCTTTTTCAAACAGAAATTCGCATCCTGTAGCACAAACTCCAAAAAGTTCTGGGACACTGTAAAGTCCATGGAGAATAAGAGCACCTCCTCCCAGCTGCCCACTACACTGAGGCTAGGAAACACTGTCACCACCGATAAATCCACAATAATTGAGAATTTCAATAAGCATTTTTCTACGGCTGGCCATGCTTTCCACCTGGCTACCCCTACCCCGGTCAACAGCCCTGCACCCCCAACAGCAACTTGCCCAAACCTCCCCCATTTCTCCTTCACCCAAATCCAGATAACTGATGTTCTGAAAGAGTTGCAAAATCTGGACCACTACAAATCAGCTGGGCTAGACAATCTGGACCCTCTCTTTCTAAAATTATCCCCCGAAATTGTTGCAACCCCTATTACTAGCCTGTTCAACCTCTCTTTTGTATCGTCTGAGATCCCCAAAGATTGGAAAGCTGCCGCGGTAATCCCCCTCTTCTAAGGGGGAGACACTCTAGACCCAAACTGTTACAGACCTATATCTATCCTACCCTGCCTTTCCAAGGTCATCAAAAGCCAAGTTAACAAAAGATCACCGACCATTTCAAATCCCACGGTACTTTCTCCACTATGCAATCTGGTTTCCGAGCTGGTCATGGGTGCACCTCAGCCACGCTCAAGTTCCTAAACGATATCATAACCGCCATCGATAAAAGACAATACTGTGCAGCCGTATTCATCGACCTGGCCAAGGCTTTCGACTCTGTCAATCACCACATTCTTATCGGCAGACTCAACAGCCTTGGTTTCTCAAATGGTTGCCTCACTTGGTTCACCAACTACTTCTCAGACAGAGTTCAGTGTGTCAAATCGGAGGGCCTGTTGTCCGGACCTCTGGCAGTCTCTATGAGGGTGCCACAGGGCTCAATTCTCAGGCCGACTCTTTTCTCTGTACACATCAATGATGTCGCTCTTGCTGCTGGTGATTCTCTGATCCACCTCTACACAGACGACACCATTCTGTATACTTCTGGCCCTTCTTTGGACACTGTGTTAACTAACCTCCAGACGAGCTTCAACGCCATACAACTCTCCTTCCGTAGCCTCCAACCGCTCTTAAATGCAAGTAAAACCAAATGCATGCTCCTCAACCAATCGCTGCCCGCACCTGCCCGCCTGTCCAGCATCACTACTCTGGACGGTTCTGACTTAGAATATGTGGACAACTACAAATAGCTAGGTGTCTGGTTAGACTGTAAACTCTCCTTCCAGAATCACATTAAGCATCTCCAATCCAAAATTAAATCTAGAATCGGCTTCCTACTTCGCAACAAAGCATCCTTCACTCATGCTGCCAAACATACCCTCGTAAAACCATGTTAATTCCTTAGTGATGTGGACACCGAGGAACTTGAAGGTCTTGAACCGCTCCACTACAGCCCCGTCAATGTGGATGGGGGCGTGCTCGGCCCCTCCTTTTCCTGTAGTCCACGATCAGCTCCTTTGACTTGCTGATATTGAGGGAGAGGTTGTTGTCCTGGCATCACACAGTCAGGTCACTGACCTCCTCCCTATAGGCAGTCTCATCATCGTTGGTGATGAGGCCAACCACCGTTGTGTCATCAGAAAACGTAATGATGGTGTTGGAGTCATGCGTGGCCATGCAGTCATGGGTGAACAGGGGGTACAGGAGGGAACTAAGCACGCACCCCTGAGAGGCCCCCGTGTTGAGTGTCAGTGTGGCGGATGTGTTGTTGCCGACCCTCACCACCTGGGGTGGCCGTCAGGAAGTCCAGGATCTAGTTGCAGAGGGAGGTGTTCAGTCCCAGGGTCCTGAGCTTAGTGATGAACTTGGAGGGCACTATGGTGTTGAACACTGAGCTGTAGTCAATGAACAGCAGTCTCGTGTAGGTGTTCCTCTTGTCCAAGTGGGAGAGGACAGTGTAGAGTGCTATAGAGATTGCGTCATCTGTGGATCTGTTGTGGCGGTATGCAAATTTCAGTTGGTCCAGGGTGTCTGGGATGATGGTGTTCATGTGAGCCTTGACCAGCCTAATAGAGAAGACATCAAAACTATGAAATAAAATTTCAAAAAGCCTGTTTTTGCATTGTCATTATGGGTTATGGTGTGTAGATTGATGAGGAAAATGTTCAATTTAATCAATTTTAGAATAAATGTGGAAAATGTGAAGGGGTCTGAATGCACTGTATATAACATTACTGTTAACACTGTAGGCTAATCGAAATACAACACTGTAGGCTACTTGAAAAACAACACTGTAGGCTACTTGAAAAACAACACTGTAGGCTACTTGAAAAACAACACTGTAGGCTACTTGAAAAACAACACTGTAGCCTACTTGAAAAACAACACTGTAGGCTGCTTGAAAAACAACACTGTAGCCTACTTGAAAAACAACACTGTAGGCTACTTGAAAAACAACACTGTAGGCTACTTGAAAAACAACACTGTAGGCTACTTGAAAAATAACACTGTAGGCTACTTGAAAAACAACACTGTAGGCTGCTTGAAAAACAACACTGTAGCCTACTTGAAAAACAACACTGTAGGCTACTTGAAAAACAACACTGTGGGCTACTTGAAAAACAACACTGTGGGCTACTTGAAAAACAACACTGTAGTCTACTTGAAAAACAACACTGTAGCCTACTTGAAAAACAACACTGTAGGCTACTTGAAAAACAACACTGTAGGCTACTTGAAAAACAACACTGTAGGCTGCTTGAAAAACAACACTGTGTTACTCAAGAAGATCTAATCTAAATGCATATCCCAATGAAACTGATTCAGATCAAACGGTCAGGTATGCAGATGCTGCATGGACGTTTCACTAGTAAAACTTGAAGAATTACCATTCACGATTGACAGAGAGACCACGAAAATGTGTGCTTAAAGTACAGGTAAAGAAACACAAGCGCAGAACGTGATTCGGATCTTCAGCTCTGGGGAAAAGTGATCTATGGGGGCGGGACGGGGCGGTTACCTAGGGATCCGTAGCCCCCGCCAAGTTAAAAAGCATTGGGCTGGTGTAAACACGGGTGAGAGTTTCATTGCACCAGTTTCGGTGGTATTCATTTTAAAGTCACATTGAGATTTACTTTATATACATTTGGAAAATATATATATATCTTTACCCTTATTTTACCTGGTAAGTTAACTGAGAACACATTTTCCTTTACAGCAACGACCTGGGGAATAGTTAAACATAACCTAACCTGACCCATCACCTTTCATATTACTGCCCCCCGTTGCAGGAGGCGACAGCCCGAAAAACACAACAAAAACTTTACAACACAACTGGCTCCTATGCTCCCACGCATGCTTTCTGTCCCCAACAGTAAAACTGAAACAAAATCATGTAAAAACAAAATATAAATATTTTGATAAAACTAAAATAAATGTAAAAAACTAGCAAAATAATTGAAACTAAACTAAATTTCGAATAAAAATTGAAAAACGAATAAAAATAAAAATAACAAAACTATAATAACATTGCCACACACACACATAGACACACACACGGACACACGGACACACACACACCCTCTCTACTGGTCCTGTTGGTAATGGAATCCTTCGGTCTGGCCTGGTAAAGCCATAAAGCGGTGACAGGAAGGAGGAGGCTGTTTTACCATGGGTCCCCCAGGACCACTGATGTGTGTGTGTGTGTGTGTGTGTGTGTGTGCGTGTGCATGCGCGGGCGTGTGTGTGAGCCTGCCTGCCCTACGTGCCCAGTCATCAATGGGAGAGAGACACCAGATAACATTAGGAAGATGGCCCAATGTGTTTTTACTATAAAGGTAAGACATCAGCCACACAGCTGCTAGGGCCTTGACCTCGGAGACTGGAAAGGGCCGAGGGAATAAAGACGATGGGCTCCGACCGTTGACAGAAGTACAGTCATCTAAGTCAACTCCAATCCTGGTGTTTTCTGGGAAAGCAACGTCTAAAGGAGGAAAGCGAAAGTCGATATATCTGTGTGAAGACATTGGAATTGACGTTTCGGACAACAAAGGCGTTTTTCCAGTATGTCTGTATTGTATCGTTGTATTAGAATCTGTAAATAAATGGTCATAGAGCCTTGTAAATGTTCTACACTTAAAACACAGGGAGTCTCTATCTATGGAGATGTCAATGTTATGTTGCATGCTCAACACAGAGGAGCAAGGCTAATGGATTTGGTGGTCCAAAGCTAGCGGAGGCTAGTTGGCGCCTCTGGAGGCCAATAAAACATCCCTCAAATTCCCAAAAGCAGGAATGTTATCCAACCTGTCATCCCTCTACTTTCTCAACCGTTCGCTCACTTCCCCTCTCCTGTAGTTCGCGTTTCCTGGCGTGTGTCTGTGGAATCCTTTTCCCAGCAGGTTGGCGATCTAGGAGCAGACTGGAGAGAATGAGGGATATCAACTCTACACTGTACTTATCTACATTCTATGTATCTAACCCTGGTTTTGATCACTGTATTGGGCGGTGGAGTGATGCCCTCTTTGTGTTGCGTTAGATTCATGCGGTAATAGGATGGGACAGACAGAAACCTCAAAGGCAAAGCATCAAAACTTAAAACTCCCCTATATCCTGACATAACAGCTCTTTACATATTGTAATTTTCAAAGCCTTCACGGTCCGTTCATCAGACACTTAGATCCCTTTAAATCTACAGTTCATAAACTCTTCGCTAATTCTTTCGATTTACATTGAAGTTGAGATGTTGTTACTAGGGCTGTGGCGGTCACGAAACTTCGTCAGCCGGTGATTGTCAAGAAAATAACTGTCGGTCTCAGGGTAACTGACCGTTAACATAAACACATTTAGCATTTCCTGGCTTCCACACATAACCTACAAGCCACTGATGCAGACCTTTGGAACATCTACATATTAAAAAGTATAATAAATCCATGTAATATAGCCTACACCTTTACAGTAAATCTATTGTTTATTTTAGACAGGTCGAAAGAAGTATGATATAAAGAAAATGTAGTCTATTTCAGAGGAACAGAATAGCATACTCTGAGTTATCCTTATGTTAGGTCCTGATCTGGCTATGCCAAATGGCTGTGGGCTACACTAGGTCATTTATCAGACAAGATTTGCTTAGAATAATACAATTGAACAAAGCTGAATAAAAAAGGACATTTTCTCCAAACGATTTGAGGGAGTGCGCACATGCGGCTATTCTGTTTTGAGCGGTTAACAAAGTAATAGGTATTCCTACATGTGTAATTTAGAGTTATTAATGTAACTTTAGTTGTTCTACAAATGTTGGGCTATATGTTTAGATTTTTAATACATTGTAAGGCTGCATGATGCGACTCTAATGAGGATTTGAAAAAAGTTGCTTGAAAGGCATGAGCTCTGCTTTGTTTTTTTTGCGCAGGTTGTACACACTTCATCAGTCTCTCATTCACAATTTGACAAGCACTTGATAAAGCCCAAAATTTCCCGGCCGCATCCCCTTTGTGGGGCCGTAATGCACCCTTAAAAAATCCATGCCTTTTGCGGCCAGTGGGCGCAGTGCGCTTCTCCCTGAGTGCTGCGCGCTCCATCACGTGATCGGATCTTTCTCTCAGGCTACAAGTGAAGACAGACACACCGGGGACGCAACTGTGCGTGTCCTTATCCAATTCCGAGGTGCATATTGAAGATATTGGAAGAACTGTCCACATTTACTTTTCGTCAGCCAACAAGATGAGTAGGCCTAACTAACAGCAAAAGCACTAGCCTATGTCTATCTAATATCCCCCAGAGTACAAAGCTCGACCTATTCTGTGCGAGAAATAAATATTGTTGTGGGATGCGATAGATCCCAAATTAATACAACCAGTGGCATGAAAAAAACTTTTTTACGCAATGTGGCTGACGCAACAGATCAGAATGTTTAGCATAAAATGTTGATAAACTATTACGCTATTTCTTCACATTATAAGCACAGCAATGCGCACATGGTAGTAGGCTATAAGCGTGAATGTTCCATTAGTGGAAAACACCATTATCAAAAGTGACCGTAAATGCAATTATACATGTAATGCTTTAATTATAAAGGTGCATTTTTATGGTGAAAATAATCTTCCCCGAACTTAGAAACGCACTCGCTGCTTATACAGTATATGCCAGTTAGGCTCTACACCCCTTATAAAGCGGATTAATGTTCTTTTAAGAAGTTATTTGGCCATTTTAGTTGTGATACAAACCTTATTAAAACATATAGGCCTATGGGCTAGGCTACATGGGACGTGCGACTATGATTTGAAAAAGTGATAATATATCATTCACAAGTGATAAGCTAATATTGTCACCCATCAGACTATTCTTGATTTAGTCTTATCTTTACTAAATAATATATATATATATATATATATTTTTTTTCCTTAATTTAACTAGGCAAGTCAGTTAAGAACAAATTCTTATTTTCAATGACGGCCTAGGAACAGTGGGTTAACTGCCTTGTTCAGGGGCAGAACGACAGTTTTTTACCTTGTCAGCTCGGGGATTCGATCTAGCAATCTTTCAGTTACTAGTCCAATGCTCTAACCACTAGGCTACCTACCGCCCGGCAGCATCTTGTTTTGATTTAGAATGGACCATTATCATGCACCTGTATGGAAACAGGGGCAGTGGGAAAAAAGACATGTAATCTATGCACTTAAATAGCGAATGGAGGATGCTTTTCCCCGTGGTTTATTTTCATGCCAGCCAGATAGGCTATATTCCTGTTGTAAATATAAGCAATATGCTTAATATTAGCAAAGTTGAGAAAGAAATATAGTAGGCCTAGTAGAAAGCTGACCTCCTATTTTCAGTAGAGGCCATCACTCTGTTTTCTCTCGTGCAATTGCATAGCCTATTGAAATGTTGCGCAACATCAGCTCATAGGCTCTCATGAAGTGTTTGATTAGATTTTTGAATACATTTGCATTGATGTCAGAGTGATTAGAGGGACAGTAAGTAGAGTGCTGAATACCAGGCAGTTAGCACGTTTGGTAGGCTACTAACTGTGACGGTCACATGGAATTTGACTGCCTTCGAGACTCGCGACCGTCGGTGTGGTGGTAATACGGTCACCGCAACAGCCCTAGTTGTTACCACTCTTTAGATGAGAGGAGGACACACAGAGTGGAAGTGATATGCTCGCACATGCACACGCACACACACACGCACGCACGCACGCACACACACACACACACACACACAGAGCGAGACAGAGGAGAGGAAATGTTTTGGAGTGAAGTAAGGAGACGGGAGGGTCCTGACGACATTGAGGGCTGAGGCCTGGTTCGATCTAGAGGCTTCTGACGGTGTTGACAGACAAGGATATAAGCTGTCACCACTGTGTGGTCACATGCACTTACTTCCTGTTAGTAGAGGATCTGAATTCCCTCTCCACAGGAAGTCCTTTAGAGGAAGATCCTCTCCTCTCCATCTCCTCTTTTATCTCTCCTCTCTTCTCCTCTCCCATCCATTCCTCTAATCTCCATCTTCTCTTTCCCTCTCCTCTCTTTTTCCTCTCCTCTCCATCACCTCTTTTTCCTCTCCTCTCCTCTCCTCTCCTCTCCTCTCCTCTCCTCTCCTCTCCTCTCCTCTCCTCTCCTCTCCTCTCCTCTCCTCTCCTTCTTCCTCTCTCTCTCTCCTCTCCTCTCTTCTCCAAGCCCCAAATGAAAGACACGCAGGGTCTGAAAAGAACAACGGCTAGAGAGAGAGAGAACGGAGAGAGAGAATGGACAATCATCATCATGACGAGAGAGATTGGGTTTCCCGAACTTAAAACAAAGCGTTTGCAGTACGAGAAGATAGAGAACGAGAAAAACAAGCCTGCTTATCATTATCTTCCACATTACAATTGGGTGCGTTTCTCTTGTCTTCATGCAATATGCTTTTTATATCTGATGTTTTATTTTTCGATGCCATAACAATACAAAAATAAAACCTATTGCACATGTGTATGGCAGTGGAGTTGTGGAGTTGTTGTGATTTGGTCACATTAAACAAAATAAGCCAGAGAGAGGGTGAGGCCAAGCTCCATGAAGACATCTGAACTGTATGTGTGGGTGCCTGGGTAACGATACCGCAGTGACAAAGGAAACAAAATGGTAGCCAGCGGCTCGGGTTGGCCAGTTCTGTAGGTCCCAGTGGCCCGTGACCACATAGAGAACGGATAAAGAGAAGGGTCACTGATGGACTCCATTTAGAAGACAATGGAGAAAGGGCCCCTCATGAGTCCTCGTGTTACCCCGACTGGAACAATACAGGCCTCTGTGTGTGTGTGGTGTGTGTGTGTGTGTGTGTGTGTGTGTGTGTGTGTGTGTGTGTGTGTGTGTGTGTGTGTGTGTGTGTGTGTGTGTGTGTGTGTGTGTGTGTGTGTGTGTGTGAGTGAGAGAGTGAGAGAGTGAGAGAGAGAGAGAGAGAGAGAGAGAGAAAGAGAGAAGACTTACTGCTGCTTTTCCCTCAGAGAGACGGGAGACAAAATGGATGGGATAGGAAGTAATGAAGGCGAGAAATACAATAAGTAATTGTACAAGCCAGTTGAGTAACAAACAGAGGGGAGAAAGATACACATATGTCTGTCCATCAACACCACAGTGGTCCTTACAGCAGGTATGTGATTAGTAACATGTCAATCAGATCAGGTAAGACTAGTGCTTCTTCATCTCTCCCCTACTCAGTCTCCTGGGAACAGGAGCCGTATTAAGATGTGGAGAGAGAGAGACAAAGACCCAGCCCAAACCCATCACTCCTCACTGTGACCTCCGACCCAGTGACATCACATCCCCTGGGAAATAGGTTAGTGAGGGCCAGGGGAAAGAGTCAGACGGAGGTAGAGTTGCAAAAATCCTGAAACTCTTTCAGAATTCTCCGGATCTTCGGGAAATCCCAGTTGGAGGAATCGGCAAGGGATAAGATGCAGATCTGCAACGGAATCCTCCAACCTGAAATTCGTCAGCTGGGATTTCTGAAAAAGCAGGGTATTTTGAGAGAGTCAAAGGGGCAATAGGGCTCCATACCCAAACTCTGGCCGTGCTTACAGACGTTCAGTTCTGTGATTTACTAAAGACAGGGAGCTGAGAGGTCAAACTGTTAGGAGTCCATTACAACTTGGGGAGGGAGGTAGGCAGAGAGAGAGATGGAGAGGGTGTGTGTTTGTGAGAGACAAGAGACAGAGAGGGGGGGAGAGGTATTTCGTGAAAACAGAGTGGGGTTTGTTTTTTTGTATCCGCTGACCCGTCACGTGTACAGACCCTTCCAAAACAAACAGAGCCGGCAGAGAGAACCAGTGAAGGTGTGAGAGAGAAAGAAAGACGGAAAGAAAGAGAGAGTGGAAGCAAAGGAGGGAGGGCCGGAAAAGAGTCTGTAGACGCCCTCCAGGAGGTGTGGTAGACTACAGCGCTAGCCTCTTAAAAAAAATATATATATATATATATATAAAACTGTCGTTAGGGCTCACCGTGGGCTCGGGTCTGCCATGCCAAACTACCGCCTGCTTCTCATTCCTCCACTCTTCCTGGCCTTTAGCTAGATACCAAAACATCACATAGAAACTGATTCAAAATGGATGTTTGGGAGTAATAACAGGAAAGGGCAAAAAAGAAGAGAAGAGAAGGAAGAAAGAAATAGCCGAGAGCAACGCAGGTACTGTAAGCTTGACAGCTATACATGCCCCTCTCCTTAACGGATGATTTACACCCCAACGTGTAGTAGATCACAGATGACTATGACATCATGCGAAACATGTGTACTTAGAGGAACACGAGCACAGGTTTGGCTCAACATGGCGGCGAGGCGGGCACTTAGAGAAGGACCGAAGACGCATGTTAAACATGAAGCGTGACTTCCTTGGGTAGAGGACTTCCTCCGTAATAAGAGCCATTAGCACTGTCGCACTGCATCGGCATTGGAGCGGGGCCGTTCATCCACCTCTCCTGCCAAACTATCCGTCAGAGAAAGAGAAATGCCTATTTCTGAGGTATAGGACTTTCCGTGGACAGGAAAAAGTTATCCCGCTGGGCAAAAACTGGTCGAATCAATGTTGTTTCCACGTCTTTTCAACAAAAAAAATTGATGTGATGACGTCGAATCAACGTGGAAAACCGATTGGATTTGCAAAAAGTCGTCAACGTAAGGGAATTTCAGATTTTTTCCCCACCCTACTTTGCACCTAAATTCAACGGCACGGTGACATTTTTAGTCGAGTTCACGTTAGTTGACACGTCAACCAAACGTGAATCAAAACTCGACGTTGAAATGATGCCTCTGCCCAGTGGGATGTGTCTCGGGTTCCTCGGTCTTTGACCTTTAGATTTGTTTGTCTACGGGGACAACGTTCTGCCGGAAGTATAGATTATCAACAGTCACCATTAAAATGAGAGAAAACACAGACACCTAAAAATGGCACAATAGTAATAGTGTGTCTACTGAGGGTGGTAAGAGAGTCGAGAGGATACAGTTGGTGATCTCCTATTAAAGACACCATTCACCCTGACAGAGGGCAGAGAAAGTAGCTCTCAGAGCTTTCATTCCTCTTTACAGATTGGTCTGCAAATGTGTGTGTACCTTACTGTGCTGTTCATATGGAGGGAAAAAAAATGTCTGTCGGAGGCCATGGTAGACTGGCTTTGAACACGGAAAAACTCAAGGGGGGGTAAATGGAGAGAGAGAGAGAGAGAGAGAGTTAGAGAGGAGAGAGATAGAGGGAGGCTGGGGCAGGCCTGAAGGACACTTTGTGGCCTGAGGTTTATAAGTTAAAGAATCTTGGCTGCTCTCTGGCTAGCCTTAGTCTACAGAGCACATCCTATCCGAATCAACACTGATCACCGCTGAACACATCTCTGTTCGTCAGAACACCTTGAGAAGATGAAACAAACCACTGGAACATCTTATCGTTTCCACAGATACGACTGAATGACCTCACGGTCCAATAGTATGATATCAGAGAATAGTAAAGCATAATAAGGCAGGCACGAGACATCAACACACATAAAATGGCAGATAATCTGAGTTGATTCGTTCGCATTAACTCAGGGGTCTCTTGTGCCTTGGCTTTAGCCCCACACTCTCTCGGCTCTCTCTCTCTTGGGCTCTCTCTCTCTCTCTCTCTCTCTCTCTCTCTCTCTCGGGATCTCTCTCTCTCGGGCTCTCTCTCTCTCTCGGCTCTCTCTCTCTCGGGCTCTCTCTCTCTCTCTCTCTCTCTCTCTCTCTCTCTCGGGCTCTCTCTCTGTCTCTCTCTCTGTCTCTCTCTCTCTCGGGCTCTCTCTCTCGGGCTCTCTCTCTCTCGGGGCTCTCTCTCTCTCGGGCTCTCTCTCTCTCTCGGGCTCTCTCCCCCTCTCTGTCTCTCTCTCCTTCTCCGTCTCTCTCTCTCTTTCAGGACTGTCATGCGATCCCTCCCCTCAGGGCTACAGGTGGAGGCTCTTAGTGTTTTGTGGTCTAATGGACTTAGACCCAGGAGGAAGCAGGAGCCCACCCACAGATAAGCCTGATGCCTGGACTAGAATCAGAACTATGGCTCTGGCCTGGACCCCTGTGCACACTATACACACACTCACCTGTGGGTTCACTGCATTCACCATTTACACTGTAGACATCTTTGCTCTCCTTTTACACTATAGTCAGAGTGTCCTACCTTCGCCCTGCTATACGGCAAAGAATCCTACTGTGTTCAGACAGACCTGTGGTGAAAAGACACATTCAACTATTTCAACAACATACCATATCATCCTTAATGCACTAACGGCTGCTGTGACTAGAGCTACAGAGACATGGGAATCCATGGTCCAGGCTTTTGAGGGAACATACACCATGCCACGACCTTTAGTGTGGACCGACTAGACGTCAGCTAGGCGACAGGGCTCCATAATAGAACCTTCTAGAAGGAGCGTGGGGACCTTTCACTGTGACAGAGCTCTGTTACACCACTCTAGAACACGTCCAGGCTGGCCGTTTACTAGAACCAGCGGAGCTGCTTCATACAATAGCACAAAGGGAAAGTATGGCCACATTGTGGCTGAAGTGGCTGGAATTGTGAAATGTGAGCTAGAGTTTGAGTAAAGTTACAAGCTCAGAGGCTCATAGAGAGAGAGCACTAAGGTGGAACGTGAGCCAGAACGAGAGGGTCAAGGCCCGATAAATGCTTTTGTTCATGGTTTACAGAGGTATCGTCTACATTAGTTTGTGGCGTCTGCGAAAAAGGGTCATTCATGAACGGTGGATGCCCAGAGGTTTTATTGGTGAACTCTCAGCCAGGGAGACCTTACTGCTACAAAATCAAGACTGGTGAGTGTGTCTGTGAGTGTGTGTAGGAGTGGGGGCAAAGTCCAAACCACTGAAACCCCATTGGGAACAGCCATGATTTACACAAACTTTATCAGCCTGACCTGAGCCAGATCTGCCAGTGGAGACCTCAGACAGCCTCCTGCAAGGGCTGCTGGGAACAGGAAACAGGAAGTGCCTTAGCCATGGCCCCTCCCTCCCTACCCAGCTAATCTGTCTCATAGAGAATGATAGAGGCCTCTAGTGGCCAAAAGGCCAGATTAGCATGGGCAGCACCATTGAGGGTTTCCACCATTTTAATGTCGTCAACTGGATGGGACTTTCAATTTCATTGGTTGATCCCTCCTTGTGACCCTGTTGGATTCATGCCCAACCAGGTCATCAGGAGGGATCAGTCATTCGTGAAGAAGAAAATGGACCACTTCAAAATGAAGGTTGCCTCAGTGGCTCTGTCCATGCTGTCACAGGCACTATAAATGGTGTAAACGATGTGAAATGGCTAGTTAGTTAGCGGTGGTGCGCGCTAATAGCGTTTCAATCAGTGACGTCACTCGCTCTGAGACTTGAAGTAGGGTTTCCCCTTGCGTTGCAAGGGCCGCGGCTTTTGTGGCGCGATGGGTAACGATGCTTCGTGGGGTGTCAGTTGTTGATGTGTGCAAGGGTCCCTGGTTCGAGCCCGGGTTGGGGCGAAGAGAGGGACGGAACCTACACTGTTACATTGATGCTGTTGACCCGGATCATTGGTTGCTGCGGAAAAGGAGGAGGTCAAAGGGGGGGTGAGTGTAGCCGATGTAAAATGGCTAGTTAGTTAGCGGTGGTGCGCGCTAATAGCGTTTCAATCGGTGACGTCATTCGCTCTGAGACTTGAAGTAGGGTTTCCCCTTGTGTTGCAAGGGCCGCGGCTTTTGTGGCGCGATGGGTAACGATGTTGATGTGTGCAAGGGTCCCTGGTTCGAGCCCGGGTTGGGGCAAAGAGAGGGACGGAACCTACACTGTTATAATGGCACAGTTCCAAAGATGAGTCCTCTATCTATCTCTATGATCTGTCTGGACATGAGGTCCCTGAGGTCATGACCAGGCTGCCCCTCACACTGCCTGGACAATATAGGCCTGTCTACTTGGGGAGGGAGAGGGATGAGCGATAGGTAATGGAGGGATAGAGAGTGGGTTTCTGGGGTGATTGAAGGGGTGGAGGAGGGTAAGACAAGATACAGATTTGTTGGACAGTTTGTGGGGTGAGATAGAGAGAGTAGTGTTTTAGTGGATCTGCGTAGTAGGATTGCAGGGTTTGATGGTGTGAGGTCATGGGATTCAGGGACGTTGCCTACCATTATATCCCCTGACCCGACTAAAGAAGTGGCCTATTTAGCGGAAGTATTTATGCATTTTCATTGTGGTAAGGCTCTGAAGTAGTCAGCGTTAGTGTGGTGGTAGGTATTACAGGGCTACAATTGTAAACAATGCTATGGCCATAGAGACCGTCCCCTAGTGGGCCATATTAGGGCCCTGATCCACAATCAATCAACACTTAGTTAGAAACAATCCATAACAGTGAGGTAATTGAGCCCCTCCGAGGGGTTTGCTGAACATGTGGGAGCAAGTGGGTGTGTGTGTGGGTGAGTGGGTGTGTGTGTTTGTGTGTGGGGGGTCACCCTTCAGAAAAACCTCAGTCTGTGAAAAGTTAAAGAAGAAAATAAAACAGTCTGTTGAGAAGTCTTTTTTCTATACTCTGAGAGACTACATTCCTCATGTACACACACACACACACACGCACGCACACACACGGGCACACGCACGCACACGCACGCACACGCACGCACACGCACACACACACGTTAATCTTAGGGCATGAATAAAACACTGTTTGAACTCCAAAAATGTACATAGAGGCATGTTACAGTAACCAGGCTTTTTTTGCGCACACAAGGGCTTTTTCTCTACAAAGCGCTCAACTGATGGAGGTAATATAAAACAATATAAATCAACTATGGTGGGCACCACCTGTAACACACAGGGTTGTTGACACTGGCACTGAGGTGTGAATGGCTGTAATGTACACCCAAATTGTAATCAGTACCACTTAAACATTCTACTGACTAACTAACTTGAAAACGTACGTAGTATATGAATATCAAAGGAATCCAAATAAAAGAAGTGATTTACACTATTTTAGAGGGAGCGAGTATGCCTGGTTCACCGACTAACCGAACAGATCAATTGTTTAGTAATGTCATTCGTTTTACGTCAACAGAGCCAGGTTAAACACGTTCTCTCTGTCGGTGTGGCGTGAGAACAGGGTTGACGGTCTATAAACCTAATGAGTTTGAGTGGAGAGAACTTTTCACTAAATCCTGTTGAAATAGCAATACCTCCCACTTCTAAGGAAGGGAGAGAGAGAGAGAGAGAGAGAGAGAGAGAGAGAGAGAGAGAGAGAGAGAGAGAGAGAGAGAGAGAGAGAGAGAGACCAACCAACCTGCACATGTTCTCTATGCAATTGTTCAATGTATAGTTATTTTGACCCTTGATTACTGTTGGTACTGTTGTCCCGTTAATAATATTGATTATTATAATTGTGTTAATATTGTAAATCTCCAAAGTAGGATTTGGCAATATGTACATTGTTACGTCATGCCAATAAAGCAAATTGAATTGAATTGAGCGAGAGAGACAGAGAGAGAGAGAGATGGAAAGAGACAGAGAGAGAGAGAGTGATGGAAAGAGAGAGAGAGAGATAGAGAGATCATGAGGAAACAAAAAGAGAATTACTTGACCCATTGTAAAGAATTAACAAAACACTGAGAGTACACAGTGGCAGAATACCTGCCCACCGTGACTGACCCAAAATGAAGGAAAGCTTTGACACTGTACAGACTCTGTGAGCACAGCCTGAAAGTCTGTACCTTATGTGCACACTGCCCACAAAATGAGGTGGAAACTGAGCTGCACTTCCTAACCTCCTGCCAAATGTATGACCATATTAGAGAGACGCATTTCCCTCAGATTACACAGACCCATAAAGAATTTGAAATCAAATCCAATTTGGGTAAACTCACATATCTATTAGGTGAAATACCACAGTGTGCCATCACAGCAGCAAGGTGAGTGACCTGTTGCCACAAGAAAAGGGCAACCAGTGAAAAACAAACACCATTGTAAATACAACCCATATTTATGTGTATTTATTTTCCCTTTTGTACTTTAACTATTTGCACATCGTTACAACACTGTTATAGCCATAATATGTCATTTGAAATGTCTCTATTCCTTTGGAGTGTAATATTTACTGTTCATTTTATATTGTTTGTTTATTATTTATTTAACCAGAAGCCATGGATTACAGGCAGCATCCACACTGAGCTAAAGGCTAGAGCTGCCGCTTTCAAGGAGCGGGACTCTAACCCGGAAGCTTATAAGAAATCCTGCTATGCCCTACGACGAATCATCAAACAGGCAAAGCGTCAATACAGGACTAAGATCGAGTCGTACTAGACCGGCTCTGACGCTCGTCGGATGTGGCAGGGCCTGCAAAGCATTACAGACTACAAAGGGAAGCACAATCGAGAGCTGCCCAGTGACACGACCTACCGGACGAGTTAAACTACTTCTATGCTCGCTTCGAGGCAAATAACACTGAAACATGCATGACAACACCAGCTGTACCGGAAGACTGTGTGATCACGCTCTCCGCAGCCGATGTGAGTAAGTCCTTTTGACAGGTCAACATTCACAAAGCCGCAGGGCCAGATGGATTACCAGGACGTGTACTGCGAGCATTCGCTGACCAACTGGCAAGTGTCTTCACTGACATTTTCAACCTCTCCCTGTCTGAGTCTGTAATACCAACATGTTTCAAGCAGACCACCATAGTCCCTAAGCCCAAGAACACTAAGGTAACCTGCCTAAATGACTACAGGCCCGTAGCACTCACGTCTGTAAACATGAAGTGCTTTGAAAGGCTGGTCATGGCTCACATCAACACCATCATCCCAGAAACCCTAGACTCACTCCAATTTGCATACCGGCCTAACAGATTCACAGATGATGCAGTCTCTATTGCACTCCATACTGCCCTTTCACACCTGGACAAAAGGAACACCTATGTGAGAATGCTGTTCATTGACTACAGATCAGTGTTCAACACCATAGTGCCCTCAAAGTTCATCAATAAGCTAAGGACATTGGGACTAAACACCTGCCTCTGCAACTGGATCCTGGACTTCCTGACGGGCCACCCCCAGGTGGTAAGAGTAACAACACATCTGCCACGCTGATCCTTAACACAGGGGCCCCTCAGGGGTGCGTGCTCAGCCCCCTCCTGTACTCCCTGTTCACCCATGATTGCACGGCCAGGAACGACTCCAACACCATTGTTAAATTTGCCGATGACAAAACAGTGGTAGGCCTGGTCACCGACAACAACGAAGCAGCCTATAGGGAGGAGGTCAGAGACCTGGTCGTGTGGTGCCAGGACAACAACCTCTCCCTCAACGTGGTCAAGACAAAGGGGCACGCCCCCATTCTCATCGACGGGGCTGCAGTGGTGCAGATTGAGAGCTTCAAGTTCCTTGGTGTCCACATCACCAACAAACTAACATGGTCCAAGCACACCATGACAGTCGTGACGTGGGCACGACAAATCCTTTTCCCCCTCAGGAGACTGAAAAGATTTGGCATGTGTCCTCAGATCCTCAAAAGGGTCAACAGCTGCACCATCGAGAGCATCCTGACTGGTTGCATCACTGCCTGGTATGGCAACTGCTCGGCCTCCGACTACAAGACACTACAGAGGGTAGTGCGAACGGCCCAGTACATCACTGGGGCCAAGCTTCCTGCCATCCAGGACCTCTATACCAGGCGGTGCCAGAGGAAGGCCCTAAAAATTGTCAAAGACTCCAGCCACCCTAGTCATAGACTGTTCTCTCTGCTACCACACGGCAAGTGGTACCGGAGCACCAAGTCTATGTCCAAGAGGCTTCTAAACAGCTGCTACCCCCAAGCCATAAGACTCCTGAACATCTAGTCAAATGTCTACCCAGACTATTTGCACCCTCCCCCTCCACACCACTGCCACTCTGTTGTCATTTATGCATAGTCACTTTAATCAACTCTACCTACATGTACATACTACCTCAAATAACCGGTGCCCCCGCACATTGACTCTGTACCGGTACCCCCTGTATATATTGTTATTTTTTACTGCTGCTCTATAATTACTTGTTACTTTTCTCTTATTTCTTATCCGTATTTTTTGAAACTGCATTGTTGGTTAGGGGCTCATAAGTAAGCATTTCACTCTAAGGTCTACTCTTGTCATTTTAGTGCTTTAAGTCTTTGGGTTGTTGTGTGATTTTGCTGTTGTATTTGGCGCATGTGACTAATAAAATTGGATTTGATTTGATTTAAACAGATTTAAATATGCACGTTTCCCATGCCAATAAAGCCCTTTGAATTAAATTGAGCGAGCGAGCGAGAGAGAGAGAGAGAGAGAGAGAGGGAACGAGAGAGAAAGAAAGAGATGGAAAAAGAGAGAGAGAGATGGAAAGAAGAAGTGATGGAAAGAGAGATCGGAGAGAGAAAGAAATAGAGAGAGAGAGAGAGAGAGGAAGATCGTCAAAGTAGAGATGGGGGAGTGATGGGGAGGAGGAATAAGAGACCGATATCAACAAGGAGATGACAAGAGAGACATGGGGAGTGAGAGTGGGAGAGAGAGATAGAGACAGAGAGAGGAGAGAGGGGGATCTGGACTAATTTAAAAGCCCTATCCTGCCATACAAGGCGGGTTGGGTGGGGGGGAAGGGATAGGAAGGGGAGAGAGGGGAAAAAGCACAGATATTTTTGTAATTGTTTTTTTCAGCGTTGAGAGAAAAGTCCTGCTCTAGTCGGAAGGGAGAAAGCCTTGGGAAAGTTAAACAGGTCTGACAGCGAGACCGCAGTGAAATTAATATTTTTCAAACAGGAGAAAATGCTCTGTTCTAAACACAGGCCGAGATGCAGGGCTTTGGTCTGTACAGGAGACCCGTTTCACATATTCATACGCACCAGCCAACTCAAGGCTATATCGTCCTGTCTTTTGAGAAGAAAATCTCAGACCAGACATCCTGTCGGTTTACATTCAACTGATGTTTTGTTGATAAGGGAAAAACTATGGCTACAGTTTCTCACATGATCATTTGGGCCAATTTCACATGAATGGGGCTCGTTCTCTGAGGCCATTGTGGTTGTACAGTATGTTCGAAAAATAAGAAAGACAGAAAGAAAGAGTGAACATACTCTTTCTCTTGTTCTCTCTTCATGTCTCCCCCTTTCTCTCTGCTGCTGTTCTTTGGGCTCTAGTCTCCACTCTTCCAGCCTTACTTGTGGAGACCAGACAACCTTCTGTAAAGTATTAAGTCTACAATCTCGGTCTGCTTGGAGTTAAATCTAGGATCTCTCTGTTCTAATCTGATGGGAATACTGCGACCCAAGGCCACATCTTCCATCCACCAGTAACACTGTTTTTCTTCTCTCTCTCTCTCTCTCTCTCTCTCTCTCTCTCTCTCTCGTCTCTCTCTCTCTCTCTCTCTGTCTCTCTCTCTCTCTCTCTCTCTGTCTCTCTCTCTCTCTCTCTCTCTCTCTCTCTGTCTCTCTCTCTCTCTCTCTCTCTGTCTCTCTCTCTCTCTGTCTCTCTCTCTCCCTCTCTCCTCCCCTCTCATTCACTCTCTTTCTCTCCTCCTCTCTCCCTCCCCCCTCTCTCACTCTCCCTTTCTCTCTCTCTCTCTCTCTCTCTCTCTCGCTCTCTCTCTCTGTCTCTGTCTCTGTCTGTCTCTCTCTCTCTGTCTCTCTCTCTGTCTCTCTCTCTGTCTCCGTCTCTCTCTCTCCCTCTCTCCTCCTCTCTCATTCACTCTCTTTCTCTCCTCCTCTCTCGCTCCCCCCTCTTTCTCTTTCTCTCTCTCTCTTTTCATGAAGGGGGATGGTTGGTATAAGGAGGCTGCTCAGAAGGGGCTAGTTTTGGACGTGGAGCCATTTTCCCCCCTCGTGTGTTTGTTCTGGCCTGTGAAAACATCTCTGGAGCGAGGGAGGGAGGGAAGGAGGGAACAAGGGAGGGGGGCAGACGAGGAGAGAGGTGTAAGGCCAGGCGCCTGCGGCCGCCAACATGACTGACAACCAGCCACCGCAACAACAGGCGTCATTGTCACCCTTCATCCCCTCTACACCCCCCCCCCCCCCTTCCGGCAAGGGGCTATACCTCATCTCCAGGTTCATGTTACCCCAGATTCCAGGTGGTCCCTGTAAAGGAACTTGTGTAAAAGATGAAGAAGAGAAAACATTGAGCGGTTATTAAAAGCTGTGAATGAACAGCTCTGATGTCCCGTTACATGGCACATGCAGGCGGGCCTCACCGAAAGCAGACGAGGGGTGAACACACACACATGGACGCTCGACAGGAAGGAGGAAGCAGTTCCTGCTACATGGCCTCCTGCTACATGGCCAATCCTGCTTCCCTAAGCAGGATTGGCGTGTGTGTGTGTGTGTTGACCCCCAGTGTTCCATGTTAGGATGTTTGCCCAACGAATTAACATAACACTGAGAGCTGGGCTAAACATACACAGGTTACCACAGGGCTAGAGTTGAAGATTTCAAACATACCCTGCCCATCTCCCCTTCACTCCCTTTCCCCCTGTTTCTCTTCCCTGACTTTCTCTCCATCCCCCCCCCCTTCCCTCCATGCTATGTCCAGCTGAGCTGATGTCCTGTCTGGTCTGGTCTGGTCAAAGCCACATTGTACACAGGGACGGCTAGCCTCTGGACTGTGGGCTGTGGGCTCTGGGTCTGTCTGTGTCTGGCCTGCTTGACAGCTCCAGGCCAGGGAACACATGCATTACATACATTAGCGTCCGTCGTCTAAACCCCGTCAGACCAGAGTACACATACGGAGAAACCAGAGGGAGAAAACCAAACCCTCAAACCCTACGGGAAAACCGTACATCCTTTCCCTGACCACGAAACACAGCAACCAGAAGCCTCAGTCACTGTGACACCAGCTAAACCAGGTGTCTACCCGTATCCACCTCCACAACCAGGACTGCGGACTGACGTTTTGACACATCAATGGAAAATATCAAAACAACCGCGGAGGCCTGTCACATGTCACATGTCACCATTAGCTGACCCCATCTGCCCTGCTTCCCCCTGACAGCTAATCAGCTGACGATGACAGTAATGACGACCAACAGGGCCCATCTCCGGCCCCTCGGGCCCCAGTCAAAGGAAGCCCTGTGCGCTCCAATGAAAGAGCCTAATGACTGTGTTTAAACCAAATGAGTCCCTTTTTTATGTTGCTCTCTGCTCTGCGCTGAGCGGTGCCACTGGCCAGCCTGCTGTCTGATTGTGGCCTATAGACGAGTGGGTTGTTTAACAGCAAAACCGATTTGTGCGCAACCGTTGGCTTTCAAATCAAAGGATTGTTGACAACATGCGAACTATATTTCCTCTCCAAATCTTTATTTAAAATGTGCCCAATGAGCACTTGTTTTCTCTCAAATACATTGTTGGAGTTGTTGGTTAGCTAGCCAGCTAATTTTAGCCACATTAGCATAGACGTAACAAGAGTCAAAACAACTCAAAACAAGACATGGTATCAATATCAAGATATAACGAGCCACCTACGATTCCCCACATGGCAGCTTCTTGTCACTGTTGCTAGCTATCTGACCGTCCAGAATCATAACAACACACAGACTTGCGCGCGCGCGTGACATTGTCAGCTAACCGTCTATAAGCACGGATGCAGGTCCTGTGGACTTGAATAAATATGAACACACTCTGGAGCACGGCCAGAGGACAGAGCCGACCTGACAGGGTCTCTGACCGAGAGAAGGGTTTTTATTTTGAGGGAGAAAATACACTTCGCATTACAAGACTCCTGAAAGGTCGTCGAGGGAGAGAGTTCTGTAGAGTCCTTATTTTGACCCATCACTGAAGTACTGTAGGTTAAATATCTACTGAGAGTAAAAAGATAGCCTAGCCAAGGTTATAATATTTAAACACTGCAGTACTAGGATACGGGAAGAAATCTCTGCAGGATATTTCAAAAACATGTAAAACAAACAAATTGTAAGGGAGAAACAGATGTGTGAGATCACGTGTATGTGTATGTGTGTGTGTGTGTGTGTGTATATGTGTGTGTGTGTGTGTATGTGTGTGTGTGTGTATATGTGTGTGTGTGTGTGTGTGTGTGTGTGTGTCGTGTGTCTCTTTCTCTCTGTGGGTGTGGGTGTGTGAATTAACTAAGTGTCTGATTCCCCCATCATGCCAGCCTGTTTGATGTTCCAATATTCCCAGCCTTTTCCATGGAATATGGCTCGGTGCCTTGACGCTGAACGTCATTCAGTAAAAATGTCCGGCTTTATGTCCTTCCTTTGATTCGGAGAGATTTAAGCTCTTTGGAAAACAACATGCACATTTCTCCAATACAACTTGCGAGCGCTCTAAACCAAACATTGACAATTCGATTACTTGACAAAATAAACGAGATTGAACCTCTGAATACGTTTGCCAGATAATAAACCATTGAGTAAATATTATATAAACCGCCTCTCACCCCATATCCACATCACAGGACAGTCCACAGGAGAAAATGTTGAAATAAGCCAAGGAGACAAAGAAAGTTCAGAGGGTCCTAACACATCCTAGTGAACCAGAATGAAAGTACAACCAGGAAGGGGACGATGAGGAGTAGGAAGGAGAGGAGGAAGAGGGAGATGATGATTGACCAATAGGGGGGAGAGGCACACCCAGCCCCAGACACTAGATTTAGGATCACCAACTGTGCATTTGTCCATGTCCTGATTGGTGCTACGAAACACCAGCTGGGGATGGCGATATAAACCGAGCAGACACTAGCAGAGATGGGCTTGATAACACGCTAACACATGCTAGCCGAGGCAAGCAGCATACAACACACAGATGCTAGATTAACCTTGCGGTACAAAAAAAATGTGGGTGATGAACATCTCTACTCTGTCAAACGATCTTGATTGGGGGCATAAATCAAACGATAAATACCATCAATTCAATTCAAAAAAGCTTTATTGGCACGGAAAGTGTTACCACATACTGTACATTGCCAAAGCAAACGTATCAAATCAGTGATGACGCAGATAGATAATAATAGGGAAAATAATAATACTTAATGAGTAATAACAATTAACAGGACAATACAGTAAGGAATAAAGTCCATAAGAATAACAAGTCCATACACTATCTGACGTGAAAGCCTTGGCCAGACACAATGGAAACACTTCCCACCTGACAAAAACTGGTTGAATCAACGTAAGGGAATTTAGGCATTTTTTTCACCCAAATTTTCACCTAAATCCAATGACAATGGTGAAATGTTATGTTGATTTCACGTTGAATTCAGGTTAGTTGACAACTCAACCAAATGCAAAATCAAAACTAGCTGTTAAATTGATGCCTGGGCCCAGCGGGTTCTCCTTTCGCGACTGTTTGCACTATCGACTAATTACTTTCTTACACAACTTTTCCCCTTCATTCTTTCACTTTAAGGATTACCATCTCCTTCGATTTCTTCAGTAGTATTTATCTTTCTTCACCCTCTCGCTCTTCTGTAACAAGAGCCAGTGTTGGGTTGGGTTAGTGGAGCTACTTATGAAGTACGGAGGAAAATTGACTACTTACGCAGAGGGTCTTCCTGGCAGAGGGGTTAGGAGTGGATCTGGAAGAGAAGACAGGAGGATTTACAATTTTAACAACAGGGGGAACAATTGCTCCCAGACCGTCGGAGGCTGCCAGAGCCAGACCTCTTGTCCATACAGGCTGCCAGAACACAGGCCAAGTACTGGCAGTTTTAAAAGAAGAGATCTACACTAAGCTCACTCTATCAAAGCAGAGTGCGAACTCTGACCTCCTGACAACACGTAACTACACCAGTGTTGATTAAATCAACCAGACGGAAATATCTGCAAGAAGTCTTGAATTGATTGGGCTGTTGAGTCATGTCGATGAGTCACGCAAAGTTTGCGTCCTGATTTCATAGTCAGGTTCATGCACTTCATAGGAGACACGAAGCCACCTCGTAAGAAAGTCAGAACTAGTCATACTCATAGTCACTTTATAACCACTACCTCATAGCGTCATCTTACCAAACTTGACGAAGAGTACTCCGGTGGTGGAGACGGTGCCGTAGCTGTTGGTGGCCACGCACTGGAAGTAGCCTGTGTCTGTGGTGTCCAGGTTACGGATGCGGAGGCGCGATCCGTAGGGCGTGGGCCGGTAGGAGATCCGGCGAGGCTCTTGGACCACGGGAGCGTCGTTCTTCAGCCAGCGCACCGTGGGAAGGGGGTTACCGGACACACGACACAGCAGCTCTGCCGTCTGGCCCAGAGACGTGGTGATGTTGTTCATAGGAGCCTCCAGGCGAAGAAACAGGTCTGTGATGGAGGGGGAGCGGGGGGGAGAAAGGGAATTAGATATGGACATTTAATGGGAGCATAAATGAGAAAGAGAGAGGGAGGACAGAGAGGGGAGAAAGAGAAAAATAGAGCGAGAGAAAATTAGACACGAGCGTCAGTATTTATTAGCTCTTGCTTTAAACATATATATATTTTTTAAAGCCTATTATCACAAAAAACATTAAACGGATGACAGGATCATAGTCTTCTCTTGGCAACGAGATGGAAAGAGAAAGAGACAGCGAGAGGGAGAGAGATAGGCCAATAGTGAGAGAACTTTATAATACATTCATCACAATGACTACATTGGCATTATTTATGTGAGTGGACAGCCAACTTTAGATCCAGACTATATAAAAAAATGTCATTTTTATTTTTATTTTATTTCACCTTTATTTAATCAGGTAGGCTAGTTGAGAACAAGTTCTCATTTACAACTGCGACCTGGTCAAGATAAAGCAAAGCAGTGTGACACAGACAACAACACAGAGTTACACATGGAGTAAACAATAAACAAGCCAATAACACAATAAACAAGTCAATGACACAGTAGAAAAAAAAGAAAGTCTATATACAGTGTGTGCAAAAGGCATGAGGAGGTAGGCAATAAATAGGCCATAGGAGTGAATAATTACAATTTAGCAGATTAACACTGGAGTGATAAATGAGCATATGATGATGTGCAAGTAGAAATACTGGTGTGCAAAAGAGCAGAAAAGTAAATAAAATAAAAACAGTATGAGGATGAGGTAGGAAGATTGGGTGGGCAATTTACAGATGGACTATGTACAGCTGCAGCGATCAGTTAGCTGCTCAGATAGCTGATGTTTAAAGTTGGTGAGGGAAATATAAGTCTCCAACTTCAGCTATTTTTGCAATTCGTTCCAGTCACTGGCAGCAGAGAACTAGAAGGAAAGGTGGCCAAATGAGGTGTTGGCTTTGGGGATGATCAGTAAGATATACCTGCTGGAGCGCGTGCTACGGGTGGGTGTTGTTATCGTGACCAGTAAACTGAGATAAGGCGGAGCTTTACCTAGCATAGATTATAGATGATCTGGAGCCAGTGGGTCTGGCGACGAATATGTAGCGAGGGCCAGCCGACTAGAGCATACAGGTCGCAGTGGTGGGTGGTATAAGGTGATTTGGTAACAAAACGGATGGCACTGTGATAGACTGCATCCAGTTTGCTGAGTAGAGTAATGGAAGCTACAGTGAGGGAAAAAAGTATTTGATCCCCTGCTGATTTTGTATGTTTGCCCACTGACAAAGAAATGATCAGTCTATAATTTTAATGGTAGGTTTATTTGAACAGTGAGAGACAGAATAACAACAAAAAAAATCCAGAAAAACGCATGTCAAAAATGTTATATAATGATTTGCATTTTTTTTTTACATGCGTTTTTCTGGATTTTTTTGTTGTTATTCTGTCTCTCACTGTTCAAATAAACCTACCATTAAAATTATAGACTGATAATTTCTTTGTCAGTGGGCAAACGTACAAAATCAGCAGGGGATCAAATACTTTTTCCCTCACTGTATTTTGTAGATGCCATCGCCGAAGTCGAGGATCGGTAGGATAGTCAGTTTTACTACGGTAAGTTTGGCGACGTGAGTGAAGGAGGCTTTGTTGCGAAATAGAAATCCGATTCTAGATTTCATTTTGGATTGGAGATGTTTAATATGAGTCTGGAAGGAGAGTTTACAGTCTAACCAGACACCTAGGTATTTATAGTTGTCCACATATTCTAGGTCGGAACCGTCCAGGGTGGTGATGCTAGCCGGGCGGGCATGTGCGGGCAGCGAATGGTTGAAAAGCATGCATTTGGTTTTACTAGCGTTTAAGAGCAGTTGGAGGCCACGGAAGGAGTGTTGTATGGCATTGAAGCTCGTTTGGAGGTTTGTTAGCACTGTGTCCAAGGAAGGGCCAGAAGTATACAGAATTGTGTCGTCTGCGTAGAGGTGGATCAGGGAATCGCCCGCAGCAAGAGCGACATCATTGATATATACAGAGAAAAGAGTCGGCCCGAGAATTGAACCCTGTGGTACCCCCATAGAGACTGCCAGAGGTCCGGACAACATGCCCTCCGATTTGACACATTGAACTCTGTCTGCAAAGTAGTTGGTGAACCAGGCGAGGCAGTCATTAGAAAAATCAAGGCTATTTAGTCTGCCGATAAGAATACGGTGATTGACAGAGTCGAAAGCCTTGGCCAGGTCGATGAAGACAGCTGCACAGTACTGTCTTTTATCGATGGCGGTTTTGATATCGTTTAGTACCTTGAGCGTGGCTGAGGTGCACCCGTGACCGGCTCGGAAACCGGATTGCACAGCGGAGAAGGTACGGTGGGATTCGAAATGGGCAGTGATCTTTTTATTAACTTGGCTTTCGAAGACTTTAGATAGGCAGGGCAGGATGGAAATAGGTCTGTAACAGTTTGGGTCTAGGGTGTTTCCAATCTTTAGGGATCTCGGACGATACGAAAGAGAGGTTGAACAGGCTAGTAAGAGGGGTTGCAACAATGGCGGCGGATAGTTTTAGAAAGAGAGGGTCCAGATTGTCTAGCCCAGCTAATTTGTACGGGTCCAGGTTTTGCAGCTCTTTCAAAACATCTGCTATCTGGATTTCGGTGAAAGAGAAGCTGGGGAGGCTTGGGCTAGTCGCTGCGAGGGTGGGGGGGATGGGGAGCGGAGCTGTTGGCCAGGGTTGGAGTAGCCAGGAGGAAGGCATGGCTAGCCGTTGAGAAATGCTTATTGAAATTTTCGATTATCATGGATTTATCGGTGGTGACCGTGTTACCTAGCCTCAGTGCAGTGGGCAGCTGGGAGGAGGTGCTCTTGTTCTCCATGGACTTTACAGTGTCCCAAAACTTTTTGGAGTTTGTGCTACAGGATGCAAATTTCTGCCTGAAAAAGCTAGCCTTTGCTTTCCTGACTGACTGCTGCGTGTATTGGTTTCTGACATCACTGAACCTTTTCGATGCTATTGCAATCCGCCACAGGATTTTTTGTGTTGGTCAAGGGCAGTCAGGTCTGGAGTGAACCAAGGGCTATATCTGTTCTTAGTTCTGCATTTTTTGAACGGGGCATGCTTATCTAAGATGGTGAGGAAATTACTTTTAAAGAATGACCAGGCATCCTCAACTGACGGGATGAGGTCAATATCCTTCCAGGATACCCGGGCCAGGTCGATTAGAAAGGCCTGCTCGCAGAAGTGTTTTAGGGAGCGTTTGACAGTGATGAGGGGTGGTCGTTTGACCGCACACCCATAGCGGATACAGGCAATGAGGCAGTGATCGCTGAGATCCTGATTAAAAACAGCGGAGGTGTATTTGGAGGGCAAGTTGGTCAGGATAATGTCAATGAGGGTGCCCATGTTTACGGATTTAGGGTTGTACCTGGTGGGTTCCTTGATGATTTGTGAGAGATTGAGGGCATCTAGCCTAGATTGTAGGACTGCCGGGGTGTTAAGCATATCTCAGTTTAGGTAATAATGCAGTCTATAAAATATATACAAGTATATGAAAGTACCATAAAAAATAACAGTGTAGCAGGTGCATACAGGCATAGAAAATAGTATGAGCAGTGGTGTTTTATTCTGTAACCTTTACTCAGTACACTGCAGAGCCAAATCAGCAGAGAACTGCTACAACGTGTTGATTTCCATCAAAGGGTTAAGCAATAAACGCATCCACTAATGGAATGGCCTATTGAAAAGATGACTTATTATTTCTAAATGTTCTAAGACCGGTCATGTAAGGATTTTACTACAACCTTGAGTTTAGATATCTGTTGTTGTTTCAACTGTTTCAACTCTCCCACAACACTATGGTTCAACTAACCCAGAAGCTACATTTTCTCTTTCTAAATAACACTACCCAGAAATGACTCTGACGTGTGTGTGTGTGTGTGTGTGTGTGTGTGTGTGGGAAAGTGTTTGTGTGTACTGGGTAGGAATCTGCCGGGTAGGAATCCTTTACAAGATATTTTGTGGTTGCCGCTGTGGTAACAAATTATTTGCCTTTCACCAAGTCTGTGTGTTGCCAGAGGAGTTTCAGGAGCACAAAAGTCATATAAAACTTTGGAAACGTACCTCTCCTCTCCAGAAGCTGCCCTGCCAGACACAGCCTGGTTTTACTGGTAGGCCAACATCAACAGATCAACAGGACAACCCCACATTCTGCAGTGTGATACATAGGATGGTACACAGGCCCTGGGGGGGGGGGGGGGGGGGGGGGTGTGCATGCATGTCGGTGTGCATGCGTGTTTATACAACGGGTGTGTCTAATCCTGAATGATATTTAGTTAAAACTGCATTACAGCCGGTGTCTATTCCACAAGTTACCACCGGCTAAATCTATGACGTTAAAATGCCTATTTACTTTGTTCCATCTGACTGCTGTCTCATCAGCCCAGCCAGGCAATTTATAAACTTGATCTCCACAATAAAAAGCATCTAGACATTATCTCAGTGGTGGAAAAAGTACCCAATTGTCATACTTGAGTAAAAGTAAAGATACCTTAATAGAAAATGACTCAAGTAAAAGTGAAAAGTCACCCAGTAAAATACTACTCGAGTAAAAGTCTAAAAGTATGTGGTTTTAAAAATACTTAAGTGCAAAAAGTAAAAGTATATTTCTCATGATTTGGTTGGTCTAATTGTATTGCTGTTGCTGTCCTGGGGCTCTGTGGGGTCCGTTTGTGTTTGTGAACAGAGCCCCAGCTCCAGCTTGCTTAGGGGACTTTTATATAGATTAATCTCTCTGTAGGTGATGGCTTTGTTATGGAAGGTTTGGGAATCGTGGTGGTTCTCTCTCTCTCTAACTTTCATCTCCCTCCCTCCTTAGAAGAAGACATAACTAAACATCAGGGAAGATTTAAAATGACTCCTCATCATGTTTTAACCTTACAATGAATTTGAACCACGAGTAAAGTTTGTAGTGGGTGACAATACGGATGAAGCAGCATCAAGGCACGAGTGAAAACAAAGAGGTCATGTGGATAACGATGTGAATAGGAACCTCTGGAGTAGACGTCTCCTCCTCCTGATCTCTCTCTCTCTGACAGCTCTCCGTACCCACAGCTCTCTGTATGAGAGGGATGCCACGGACAGGCTTTAATGTATATAGCAATGCACGGAACGTGACTTTGAGTGCCACATTGATGACAGTATATTGTGCTGAGCCCCGAGTCTGGTCCCTAGAGGGGCAGGAGGGGGCCGCAGACTCTACAGCTGTGTGTTTGCTGTGTGTGTGCTGGATAACCACACACATTCAGAAGACTGCAGAACACACAAAAACGCACACACACACACACGTTTGTTTTACTATCCTTGTGGGGACCAAACAATTGATTCCTATTCAAAATCCTATTTTCTCTAACCCTAAACCTAACCCTAACTCTTAACCTAACTCTAACATGAACCCTAACCCTAAACCTAACTCCTAACCCTACACCTAACCCCTAACTCTAATTGTAACGCTAACACTAAACCTAACCCCTAAGCCTAAAACAACCTTTTTCCTTGTGGGGACCGGCAAAATGTTTGTGTGCTCCTAATCTCAGCTCGTTACCTGTATAAAAGACACCTGGGAGCCAGAAATATTTCTGATTGAGAGGGGGTCAAATACTTATTTCCCTAAATAAAATGCAAATCAATTTATAACATATTTTACATGCATTTTTAAGGATTTGTGTTGTTGTTATTCTGTCTCTCACTGTTCAAATAAACCTACCATTAAAATTATAGACTGATCATTTCTTTGTCAGTGGGCAAACGTACAAAATCAGCAGGGGATCAAATACTTTTTTCCCCCACTGTAGCTGTTATCCCACACACACACGTCTCAGTCCTCAGCATTGCCATAGCAACCACACGGTGGTCCTTGTTGTTGTTCTATTTGGCTCTTGACTGGGTGACAGACCTAACACGCTGTCACAGGGTGTGAGCGTGTGTGTGTTGGTGTGAGAGATGTGTGTGTGTGTGGGGACATTTGCCTTGGCATATACCCTTCGCACCCCCAGACACACGCACACCCGTCCTCCTGCGCCTCCTCCCCCCTCCCTCCTCCCTCAGACTCAACACAGCAATGTGGGACTGGCGTGTGGGTGACAGCCTGGGGAGTCTAGCATCCCCCCCTCTCTCTACCCCTCCTCTCTCCCTTTTCTCCCACAACCTTCCTTCCCCCCATCCCAACTCTCAAATGAAATAAAACTGTATTAAAGTGCAATTAAAATACTTCAAGATACTTTATGGTCATATAAACAGCCTTAACCTTCTCCAACTCCCCCTCAAGCCTCACTCATGCCTCGACATCCCACAATATCCCACCGACTCGTCGCCTCCGGCTTGCATTCTCTACCCTCGTCTCTTCTTCCCTCCATTCCCAGATTCGTCTCTCGGACCCTGTCTGTCTGACCAGGGAGAGCAGAGGAAGAGCTTGGTTTCCATCGCCTCTCCTCAGGTCTTTAGCCTCCTCTAGACACAGACTCTCTTACAACAATATACAAACCTGGTCTGAGAAATAGAGAGAGAGAGAGAGAGAGGAGGGGGTAGCGGATATTATTGCATTAGCCCCAGATACAGGCTGTTCCACCACTAAGATCACTGACTCATGCTTCCAGTAATGAATTTAGGACACGCTTGACCGAAATGCTATTCTTTCCTATACCCAGCACACACACTCAAGTATGCACACACGCACAC
Organism: Salmo trutta; assembly: GCF_901001165.1. Taxonomy (NCBI): domain Eukaryota; kingdom Metazoa; phylum Chordata; class Actinopteri; order Salmoniformes; family Salmonidae; genus Salmo; species Salmo trutta. The sequence continues at coordinate 31,701,746 of NC_042960.1, read as the reverse complement.
ACACACACACACACACACAAACACAGTCTTTTCTCTGTCAGTTTAACCTAACCCGCTAGCTAATTAAGTGAAGGATGAGCAAATTTGACAATGAAATGGAATAATTGCAGTAAAGATTTTGACGTTCGTTATGATACCAGGGTATAGAGACGGCTCTGTACTCACTGTACTCACAGCTGGAGAGGATGCTTGAGTGTTGGTGTGTGTATCACAGGAGGTTGGTGGCACCTGAATTGGGGAGGATGGGCTCGTGGTAACGGCTGGGGCAGAGTAGCTGGAATGGTATCAAATACATCAAACAGATTCCATGTGTTTGATGCCATTCCATTGACTCTGTTCCAGCCATTATTATGAGCAGTTCCTCCCCTCAGCAGCCTCCTGTGGTGTGTCTGTGTGTGTGTGTGTGTGTGTGTGTGTGTGTGTGTGTGTGTGTGTGTGTGTGTGTGTGTGTGGGTGTGTGCGTGCGTGCGTGCACAGATGTCAGAGTGTGTATGACCCAGTGGCCTGATGCTCACAGACAGAGCTGGTCTTTAAAGGAAGACAGTGTTTATGAACAGGAGGGCCGTACTGACACTGACGGATGTCAGAAGGACATAAAACCTTGCTTATTAACTTTCAAACCTGTGTTGGGTAGAGGGGTTGGGAGCCATGAATCACCACTGACTTAACAAGAGGCCTGAGGGGGGCAAGCAAGGGCCACGTGGTCCTCAACTGCCGAGCTGAAACACACACGTGTGGAATGGGCCAGAGTGAGTATATTTTACCATTGATTCACCTGTATACCTTTGACATGGAAATTACACTTCCCTACAGTGAACCATTGTGTTCGTGGGAGTCGCATCTTTCCATAGGAGGGGTCATATTCATCTGTAGGCTAAACAGTTCGGACGCTACAGACGTTTCCATGAGGAAAGACCGTTTTTCTAGATGTCTCCTGGTCAGACAAAGACCGTTGTGGCCCTGCCACCTCCCACCGCGGATGCGGAAGGCCGACATCGGTGGATGTGGTGGATTGAGACGCAGCCCATGCAAAAAAAACTAATGTCTAGCATAAACAGACACATTTTTCAGTGAATTTGTTATTTATTATGCCTCGAGCGGATAAATGATGTATATATTTTTTTATGCCCAGCTCATGAAGCCTCTTGATGATGTGAAGCCTGAGGCAACTGCCTCTTCTGCCTTATGGTACGTCCGACAGTGGTCATAAACAGTTATTTCGGAAAGTATTCAGACCCCTTAATTTTTTCCACATTTTGCTACATTATAGCCTTCTCTAAATTTGATAGAATTCATTTTTCCCTAATAAAAAAAATAAACAAATAATGAAATCTCACATTTACATAAGTATTCAAACCCTTCACCTTTGGCATCGATTACAGCCTCAAGTCTTCTTGGGTATGACGCTACAAGCTTGGCACATCTGTATTTGGTGAGATACTCCCATTCTTCTCTGCAGATCCTCTCAAGCTCTGTCAGGTTGGATGGGGAGCATCGCTGCACAGCTATTTTCAGGTCTCTCCAGAGATGTCCGATCAGGTTCAAGTCCGGGCTCTGGCTGGGCCATTCAAGGACATTAGGAGACTTGTCCCAAAGCCACTTCTGCATTATCTTGGCTGTGTGCTTAGGGTCTTTGCCCTGTTGGAAGGTAAACCGTCACCCTAGTCTGACGACCTGAGCGCTCTGGAGCAGGTTTTCATCAAGGATCTCTCTGTACTTTAATCTGTTCATCTTTCCCTTGATCCCGACTAGTCTCCCTGTCCCAGCCACTGAAAAACATCCCCACAGCATGATGCTGCCACCACCATATTTCCTCCCGACGTGACGGTCAAAGGGTTCAATCTTGGTTTCATCAGACCAGAGAATCCAGTTTCTCATGGTCAGAGTCCTTTAGGTGCCTTTTGGCAAACTCCTTTTGGCAAACTCCAATTTTCGTTGTTTTCATTGTTTCTCTATGGATAATTGCAATATTGAGAGTAAAAAAAAATATAATAATCCCAAACCAGGAAAAATACAACAGAGAAAACTAAATTCTGGAAAATACCCAACATAATTTTATGGGGCCCTTATAGTTGTTTATTAAAAGCCCAGTGCAGTCAAAAATGTGATGTCCTGTGTTTTATGTATATTTCCACACTAAGATGTTGGAATAATACTGTGAAATTATGAAAATGATGGTGATGCCCTTTTAGTATAAGAGCTGTTTGAAAAGGCCTCCTGAAATTTCTGCCTGTGTTGGAGGGATGGAGTTTTGGCCTTCCATGGTGACAATAAAAAAGACAGTTCCAAACCTCTCTGCCAATAACAGCTAGTTTTCAGTTGTCACCTCCCACTCAGACTACTCCCAGACAGTCCTAGCAAAATTATTGCTTGAGAAATCTATCTTTGCTGAGAAGCAATTATATATTTTTTTGACCATTTTAATTGAAAACAGAGTAAGGTACTTAATTGTTACCCAGAAATCATATGATAATGACCTTTAACCATTCTTTTCCCAGGTATATTGACAGAAACCACATCTCTGATTCAGAGAGGTTGGGATAAATGTGGAAGAAAAATGTCGGTTGAATGCATTCAGTTATGCAACTAACTAGGTACACCCTTTCCCTAATTTCTTGTACACCAATGACCCGGGGAAGAGTTGCAGGGTAGAGGAGAAGAGAAGAATGTGCCTATATGGCTGCGTTTAGAAAGGCAGGCCAATTCTGATACCAATCAGATCAGTTCTTTCGCCCATAAGTGGGAGAAATATCAGAATTAGGCACCTGTGTAAACACAGACTCAGGGTTCTGTGCAGGCCAGTCAAGTTCTTCCCCAACGATCTCGGCAAGCAATTTCTGTATGGACCTCTCTTTGTGCACAGGGGCATTGTCATGCTGAAACAGAAAAGGCCTTCCCCAAACTGTTGCCACAAAGTTGGAAGCACAGAATCGTCTAGAATGTCACTGTATGCTGTAGTGTTAAGATTTCCCTTAACTGGAACTAAGGTTGCCTAGCCCGAACCATGAAAAACAGCCTCAGACCATTATTCCTCCTCCACCAAACTTTACAGTTGGCACTATGCATTGGGGAAGGTAGCGTTCTCCTGGCATCCACCAAACCCACATTTGTCCGTCGGACTGCCAGATGGTGAAGTGTAATACATCATCCCAGAGAATGTGTTTCCACTGCTCCAAAGTCCAATGGCGGCGAGCTTTACACCACTCCAGCTGATGCTTGGCATTGTGCATGGTGATCTTAGGCTTGTGTGCAGCTGCTCGGCCATGGAAATCCATTTCATTAAGCTCCCGACGAACATTTCTTCTGCTGACGTTGCTTCCAGAGGCAGTTTGGAACTCGGTAGTTAGTGTTGCAACCGAGGACAGACTATTTTTACGTACTACACACTTCAGCACTCAGCGGGCCTGTTCTGTTAGCTTGTGTGTCATACCACTTCACGGCTGAGCCGTTGTTGCTCCTAGATGTTTCCACTTCACAATAACAGCACTTACAGTTGACTGGGGCAGAAATTTGTCGAACTGACTTGTTGGAAAGGTGGCATCCTATGACGTTGCCACGTTGAAAGCCGCTGAGCTCTTCAGTAAGGCAATTGTACTAACACTTTTTGTCTATGGAGATTGTGTGCTCGATTTTATACACCTGTCAGCAACGGGTGTGGCTGAATTAGCCGAATCCACTAATTTGAAGGGGTGTCCACATACTTTTGGTGGTGTAGTGTATGCTTTATAGCTCAAAATAATCTATGTACAAAATAGTGAACAAATACTAAAACAATCGCCTTTTTATGATAGCAGCATATATCTGAAGGTCTTCAGATTGTTTCTCCATGTATGGTTTTACTACCTAAGAAAGTTGCAATGCTCCGTATGGCTAGCTCAGGCCATTCACTGGAGCTTTCTGAGAGGAGAGTCCTTGGTTGAAAATCACTCAAACAGACAGCACAAACAGACAGTGTGTCTGACTTTATTTTTTAACTAGGCAAGTCAGTTAAGAACAAATTCTTATTTTCAATGACGGCCTAGGAACAGTGGGTTTGTTCAGGGGAAGAATGACAGATTTTTACCTTGTCAGCTCAGGGATTCGATCTTGCAACCTTTCGACTGCTAGTCCGACGCTCTAACCACTAGGCTACCTGACCTGTACACCAGAGGAAGAGTCTGCAGTCATTTGATCCCAACCCATTTAAACACTTCATCATTTTCGTAGTGGACTAAAGACCAAAAAAGTGAGACTATAGCTCTAGTTTTCCAATGGTCAATTCAGTTTCATTAATGTGACCAGCTAAAACGACATGGTTGTGGCGCTAGGCTAACATTGACTATTCTGGTGTAAGGTCTGTGTGTCAGAGCTATGTTATGTGAAGTGGTACCTCATACACAGAGCACTGTGTTTGCCAGTGATGTGTGAATCATATCTGGACACATCTGATAGGACAAGTTGTGTCTGAGGACACACACGCACTGCAGAGATAACAAGGTCTGTCTGTCTGTCTGTCTGTCTGTCTGTCTGTCAACTCCTCCCTATGAGGCAAGATGTTCGGGACCACGAAAGAGTTCACAAAATGTCACATCCCAGTATATCACACTGTGATTGGCTGAGGAGGTTGAGGGGGAAATGAAGTGGAGCCAGTTCAGAAAGGAAACCTGGGTGCCCCGCATCAGCTGACGCATCCCAATAGACGCTAGGATCAATCAGGCCTACCTTATTGGGTGGGTATTTAAGATACACGCATCTGCTCTCTCATCCTGCTGCAACTGCTACTATGCGTCGGGCCTCTTGCTCTGCATCGACGCTACCTTGTTTGGCTGCTCCGGGGATCAACCACGTTGCTGCTCTACTGTTGTCAGTCAATAGCGGACACAATCTAGCTAGCTAAGTAGAATTAGCCTTGGGAGTAGCTTATCATATAGCTAGCTACTCGTTTGTTCCCGGTACCAGCTTTCGGGCAGATTCGGCGCGCTCTGTGAAGACACAGCCCATCATGAGGAATCATCCCCCGACATACAAGAAGGAGGTAGCCTATGCTAGGCTAGAATACAGGTAAAGCGTTGATATACAGGAGTGAGTAGCAATGTTTTCTAATCATGAGCAGGAGATGGTGTTATCCCGATGCGTCGACTGTATTTCAGTCAATCTGCATACCTTTATCGTTGAGTGCAGCATCAATATCGATAGTCATTTTCACTGAGCGTCGCGCAGCTCATGAGAACGCTGGAATTATGCATGCTATCAGTGATGGGCTATATTTTAAAGGTCATCCCAATCACATGAGTAGTGACTTGCGCCGGCAGTCAGACCTTAAATATCGTACATGATCATTATGACTAAGGTTATTGTTCTTGGAACTCTATTCCTTAACATTCAACTTAATTTGCATACTGGTCCGGATTATTGCGTTGTACAGCTACACTCCTGCTGGTTTCTGCACTGAGCAATCAGAGTATCTGCGTTCATTAGTGCATATTTGTTGCATTAGTCACACTATTAGCATACATTGGATGGTATAATTTCAGTCAACGTAGTTACAGTTGAGGTCGGAAGTTTACATTCACTTAGGTTGGGGTCATTAAAACTCGTTTTTCAAAGAATCCACAAATTTCTTGTTAACAAACTATAGTTTTGGCAAGTCGGAAAGGACATCTACTTTGTGCATGACAAGTCATTTTTACAACAATTGTTAATAGACAGATTATTTCACTTACAATTCATTGTATCACAATTCCAGTGGGTCAGAAGTTTACATACACTAAGCTGATTGTGCCTTTAAACAGCTTGGAAAATTCCAGAAAAGGATGTCATGGCTTTAGAAGCTTCTGATAGGCTAATTGACGTCATTTGAGTCAATTGGAGGTGTACCTGTGGATGTATTTCAAGGCCTACCTTCAAACTCAGTCTCTTTGCTTGACATCATGGGAAAATCAAAAGAAATCAGCCATGACCTCAGAAAAAGAATTGTAGACCTCCACAAGTCTGGTTCATCCTTGGTAGCAATTTCAAAACGCCTGAAGGTACCAAGTTCATCTGTACAAACAATAGTACGCAAGTATAAACACCATGGGACCACGCAGCCGTCATACCACTCAGGAAGGAGACGCGTTCTGTCTCCTAGAGATGAACGTACTTTTGTGCGAAAAGTGCAAATCAATCCCAGAACAACAGCAAAGGACCCTGTGAAGATGCTGGAGGAAACAGGTACAAAAGTAACTATATCCACAGAAAAATGAGTCCTATATCAACATAACCTGAAAGGCCGCTCAGCAAGGAAGAAGCCACTGCTCCAAAACCACCATAAAAAAAGCCAGACTACGGTTTGCAACTGCACATGGTGACAAAGATCGTACTTTTTGGAGAAATGTCCTCTGGTCTGATGAAACAAAAATAGAACTGTTTGGCCGTCATGACCATCGTTATGTTTGGTGGAAAAAGGGGGAGTCTTGCAAGCCGAAGAACACCATCCCAACCTTGAAGCACGGGCGTGGCAGCATCATGTTGTGGGGGTGCTTTGCTGCAGGAATGATTGGTGCACTTCACAAAATAGATGGCTTCATAAGGAAGGAAAATGATGTGGATATATTGAAGCAACATCTCAAGACATCAGTCAGGCAGTTAAAGCTTGGTTGCAAATGGGTCTTCCAAATGGACAATGAACCCAAGCATTCTTCCAAAGTTGTTGCAAAATGGCTTAAGGACAACAAAGTTAAGGAATTGGAGTGGCCATCACAAAGTCCTGACCGCAATCCTATAGAAAATCTGTGGGCAGAACTGAAAAAGCGTGTGCGAGCAAGGAGGTCTACAAACCTGACTCAGTTACACCAGCTCTGTCAGGAGGAATGGGCCAAAATTCACCCAACCTATTGTGGGAAGCTTGAGGAAGGCTACCCAAAACGTTTATCCCACGTTTGACCACAATTTAAAGGCAATGATACCAAATACTAACTGAGTGTATGTAAACTTCTGACCCACTGGGAATGTGATGAAAGAAATAAAAGCTGAAATAAATCAATCATTCTCGCATTTCACATTCTTAAAATAAAGTGGTGATCCTAACTGACCTAAGGATTAAATGTCAGGAATTGTGAAAAACTGAGTTTAAATGTATTTGGCTAAGGTGTATGCAAACTTCCGACTTCAACTATATATTTACTTCATTCTTATTTGCAGCAGTAGATTTAGGCTATTTATTAGCATTTCTAGTCATGTGTCATGCATTTTACACACCCATCTTGTGTTCTAGTAGTATTATTGTAGTGGATGGTCTTACTCTATACTATTGTAGCGAGCACTTCATTCTAGTCATATATTAGTACTGGTATTAATTCATTTTATGAGCATTTTGTTTTTTTCATGTCTTTCATACTATACTGAACAAAAACAAAAACGCAACATGACATGATTTCAACAATGTTACTGAGTTAGAGTTCATATAAGGAAATCAGTCAATTGAAATGAATTCATTAGGCCTTAATCTATGGATTTCACATGACTGGGAAGGGGCGCAGGCATGGGTGGGCCTGGGAGGGCATAGGCCCACCCACTGGGCAGCCAGACTCAGCCAATCAGAATGAGTTTTTCCCCACTAAAGGGCTTTATTTACAGACAGAAATACTCCCCAGTTTCAAACTGTCCAGGTGGCTGGTCTCAGACGATCCCACAGGTGAAGAAGCCGGATGTGGAAGTCCTGGGCTGGCATAATTACACGTGGTCTGCGGTTGTGAGGCCGTTGGACATACTGCCAAATTCTCTAGAATGACGTTGGAGGCGGCTTATGGTAGAGAAATAACATTAAATTCTTTGGCAACAGTTTTGGTGGACATTCCTACAGTCAGCATGCCAACTGCACGCTCCCTCAAAATTTGAGACTGTGGCAGTGTGTTGTGTGACAAAACTGCACATTTTAGAGTGGCCTTTTATTGTCCCCCAGCACAAGGTGCACCTGTGTAATGATCATGCTGTTTAATCAGCTTCTTGACATGCTACACCTGTCAGGCGGATGAATTATCTTGGCAAAAAATGTATTTTATTTAACCTTATTTAACTAGGCAAGTCACACTGGGCCAACACCAGCTATTCTTTCCACAGCATCTGCTGGAGCATTGCAGTACCATGGCACACCATTTTAGGACAGTAGTAAGCAAGTTTATGTGTGTTATCATGCATGCTTGTACATAGTGCGTGTGCATAGTGCGTGTGCAGGCATCTTATACCACCGAAGCAACTTGTGCTGGTCTTAATGTGTGGGTTCTACAAGAACTGTACAGCAGTCAAGTATTCAGGATCTCTTGTGCTACTTGAATGGTGTTTAGTCTGTCATCGGCTAAACATTACTGGGTCTTTTCAGTATATTCAAAGAAGATACTTCTGCCCTTAGTGGGGAAACTGACGCGTATAGCTGCGCGATGACTAATCAAGGCTTGCGATAGTTTCAGCCGTGTTGAATGGGTTGTTGATACTACCATGATCTAGCATGTGCTGGGCTTGCTAAACACCCACATGACGATCAGTGCCGGCGATCAAGTGTTCATTGCCTCTTATGGGAAGGTTTGTTAGAGCTTATTCAGACTCTCTTATATGCAGGCTTATTTTGTAATCTACGGGGTCTATGTCTCTCGTTATCAATGACAAGATACTGGGGTTTCGGCTTCTCTATCTGTCCCTGCATCCACACTGAAGAACATAGGGCGTGGTCTTCTACTTCCCACGAACGCTATATTAGATTAAACGCCAAGGAGATTTTGGATGCCAAAAGTGATGAGTTCATCTGCGAGATCCCGTGACTTATATAGTTCACTATGTCGGCGTTCAGCCCACAGTCAATAGCTTCGCTTCGGTAGTCATCGTAATGAAGTTCAGTGCATATCAGTACAGGTGGTTGGCTGGTTGCTTATTACTTAGGTTGCTTATAGTAGGCCATAGATGATTAGGCTATTGATATAGTTCAGCGATAGCACACGGCGGTGCTTCTTTAGGGCGGCTGGGTTCACACTGCTTTGCGGCAGATAGGAAAGATGGTCACGTGTGCCAAGATGAAGCTCATCTTGCCTCCAGCGAGGGTACCCGGCGGTACGTCATCAAGGGAGGGATAGGAGTTATACGTTGCTCAGTATGCACGTATGGTTAACATTCTATTTAGGACTGATTTACGTGATAGGATGACTTTAGGTGGTCATTCGGTAATATTTCAACAGTGCTTCTGTCGTTGGTGCACGTAGTCGTCTGGCGTAAGGTTCTGCTGTTTTGGGGATTGGTATTGCTCGCTTTTCTCGGACAGTGAGTTAGTTACCCTGAAGGAGCAGAGCTTACATCGCCAAGACTTGCATTATCCATTGCTGAATAAATTGTTAAACATATTTTTACGTGGTGTTTTCGTTTATTTTGAAATTATGCGGAACCAGTTCAGAAATTAGAGGCTTGTATCAATCATGCCTACCTTATTGGTTGGGTATTTAAGCTATACAGGTCTGCTCTCCCATCCTGCTATCGTTTGCTGCTACTGGTACTATGCACTGGCTGCTTGCTCCCACCACCACCCTGCCTCTCCACCTGTTAGATTCTGTGTTCCTGCCTGGGGGATTGGTATAGTTTACCGCACTCACTGCACGTAGACTATATTTATATGGATATTTTGCTCAGGCAGTGAGTTACCCTGAAGGAGCAGAGGCTATATCGCCAAGACTTTCATTATTCATTGCTGAATAAATGGTAAAAAATATTTATACGATGCACTTTCCTTCTGAAATGACTTTTGGAACAGCCTGCTTGCACACTCCACTGACTGCCATAATGATAGATAATAGAGATGGAAGAGAAAGGAGGAGAGATATGTCCTGCCAATGTTCGTACAACAAACCCATTCTTCCCCTAATTGGCTTGTGTGGAGTGTTGTAGTGATTGGCAACCCAATCCCTCCGAAACCAAAACTCAGCCGGGCTCATGACATTTCTTTAACATCACCAGATTACTAAATTGTTTCCATCATCGCCCCTCTCTTTATTACAGTGACTTTTGTTTGGACCTGTGTCTGAGAGGGGAAAGCGCGCGCGCACACACACACACACACACAGTGTGTCACATGTCGAACCCACCCAAATCACCCTACTTCAGCAGCATTCTACCTCTACTGTAAGTGAGTCACTGGTTAATGTGGCAATATGTAACTTTTTGGGTGACCTGACAAAATTCACAAAGAAATATGAGTTATAGATCTATCATTATAATCGACAGCAAGTCTAAGAAGCGGTAGATGTGTTCTATGTGGGCTATTTCTATGCTCCCCGTTCTTAAGTTTTGTTTTTGCATCTTTTTCTTTCGGTTTTGTACACAACATTCAAAACAGACGAAACAACAATATTTTTGGTTATGGAAAATATATTTCACAGCGGCTTAGATGGTACAATGATTCTCTACACTATCCTACCTTATTTTGTCACATAAACTGAAATTAGGCAAACTATTCGAGTTTTAGCAATCAGGAAATGGCGGATCGATTTCTGCGTAGTGCAACTTTTAATACAGACCTAATACTGCCATAGACCGTCTGCTGGCCTGGACCTCACAGCAGGAGACAGGCTAGAAACCTGAGCTGGAGCACAGCTAACATAACATGGGAAGGATGATGAGCTACCTGGCTCTACACTGCAGCCCGCTCTGGCAAAGGTGAAACTCTAAATCCATATTAGACCTTTTCAAAGCAAAATAACTACCAGGTGTGTGTGTGTGTGTGTGTGTGTGTGTGTGTGTGTGTGTGTGTGTGTGTGTGTGTGTGTGTGTGTGTGTGTGTGTGTGTGTGTGTGTGAAAGCTAGATGGAAACTTATACTATCAAGACGTGCCAAACACATTACAAGCACAGAAAGTGTATAATCACTTTGTATTCTCACTAGGATTTTCCATAATGTAACAGTGTAGGTGATGCAAAGCTGTTACAACATCATCTATGTATCTTAACCACAACGGTGGCATACTGTCAGCCAACTCCGCCTGACTACAAGGTGTGGAAAACCCAATGGTGTACAGTACATAAACATACAGTATATATGTCTATGGGAAAACCCCAGGAAAAAGACACTCCGGTTTCAAGAGCTGTAAAATATCACCAGCTCTGTCATCCAAGTCAGACAGCGACAATAATGAGTCTCCTTCAGGAAGTACCCGTGACTCACTCCGTTGAGACATGGTCATCAGAATCGGAGACTGCTTTGCGAGCGGGTGGTTGGAATATGTTCAGAGATTCTGCGGATAACATTGATGAGCTAACCAACTCTGTCACCGGCTTCATTAGGAAGTGCATCTGCAACGTTGTCCCCACAATGAAGGTTTGCTGCTTCCCTAATTAAAAGCCCTGGATTAACACTGAGGTTGGCGCTAAGGTAAATGACAGCTCCTTGGAATAAGACCAAGGAGCTGATCGTGGACTACAGGAAACAGGGCGGCAGTATCCCATCCACATCGAGGCAGCAGTAGTGTGGGTCGAGAGCTTCAAGTTCCTTGGTGTCCAAATCACTAAAATGGTCCACACGCGCACAGTTGTGCCCATCAGGAGGAGCGCCCGGAAAATCGTTAAAGACTCCAGCCACCCAATCCATAGACTGGTCTCTCTGCTTCCTCATAGGAACCAGTACCGGGGCATCAAGTCTGACACCAACAGGCTCCTGAACAGCTTGTATCCCCAAGCCATAAGACTGCTAAATATACTGAACAAAAATATAAACGCAACATGCAACAACTTTAAAGATTTTACTGAGTTACAATTCATATAGGAAATCAGTCAATTGAAATAACTTCCTTAGGCCCTAATCTATGGATTTCACATACCTGGGAATACAGATATGCATCTGTTGGTCACAGATACCTTAAAAAAAAAAGTAGGGCCGTGGATCAGATAACCAGTCAGAATCTGGTGTGACCACCATTTGCCTCATGCAGCGCAACACATCTTCTTCACATAGAGTTGATCAGGCTGTTGATTGTGGCTTGTGGAATGTTCTTCCACTCCTCTTCAATGGCTTTGTGAAGTGGCTGGATATTGGTGGGAACTGGAACACGCTGTTGTATACGTCGATCCAGAGCATCCCAAACATGCTTGATGCGTGACATGTCTGGTGAGTATGCAGGCCATGGAAGAACTGGGACATTTTCAGCTTCCAGGAATTGTGTACAGATCCTTGCGGCATGGGGCCATGCATTATCATGCTGAAACATGAGGTGATGGAGGCAGATGAATGGCACAATGGGCCTCAGGATCTCGTCACGGTATCTCTGTGCATTCAAATTACCATTGATAAAATGCAATTGTGTTTGTTGTCCGTAGCTTATGCCTGCCCTTACCATAACCCCACTTCCGCCATTCGGCACTCTGTTCACAACGTTGACATCAGCAAATCGTTCGCCCACACAACACCATACACATGGTCTGCGGTTGTGAGGCCGGTTGAACGTACTGCCAAATTATCTAAAACAACTTTGTTATGGTAGAGAAATTAATATTCTCTGACAACAGCTCTGGTGGACATTCCTGCAGTCAGCATGCCAACTGCACACTCCCTCATAACTTGAGACATCTGTGGCATTGTGTTGTGTGTCAAAACTGCACATTTTAGATTGGCCTTTTATTGTCCCCAGCACAAGGTGCACCTGTGTAATGATCATGCCGCTTAATCAGCTTATGCCACACCTGTCAGGTGGATGGATTATCTTGGCAATTATCTGACCCTGTATATAGCTTACATACTTTCTCGTGTTCTTCTTATTTTTATTTCTTGTGTGTTTTTGTTTTACCGTATGTTATTTTTAGTACTAAACTGATATTGATTACTACATTGGTGGGTTTAGAGTCTGCAAGGAAGACATTTCACTGTACTTGTGCACGTGACAATAAAACATGAAACTTTCCTGCAAATGGAGTATGCAGATTGACTCGGCTGCTGTCATAGGACCTGAATGGTGTCTGCTCGACGAATAAAGAACACATTCTGGCTCCAGACACAACACTTGGCCAATCAGCAGGCTTCCATCAGATAACAGAGCCCGATGTTAGCAAGCTAGCCACAGCGTTGTACTGTAACCTACGTACAGTGGAGCGCTGCTGATATACAAACAGTACAGGATTCCTTCTGCCTTGGCTTCGAATAAGATCTTAGCCACCGTGTGTAAGGCATAGCCAAGTGGAACAGCTGACACACACAAACAACACAGGACCAGTGACGTGAATTGTGGTCCGAAGTGCATCGAGTAAACCACATTGACACAACTGGACAATATCAGCATCACAGTTAACAAGCCCACACACTGGTTCATCTTTGTCCCATCCATGTCTCTACATGTAAGTCACAACTGTGTCATTCTAACTGGCTTGTTTATCTTTGTTTGTTTGTTTGTGTACACCACTGTGTGTGTGTGTGTGTGTGTGTGTGTGTGAGCGATCTCTCACCTGAGCTGTTCCAAGTGGAAGCGGCCACCACACTAGGGTCTTCAAACCCTGTAGAGAGAGAGAGAGGAGATCATATGGTTAGTAGGTTGCTTCTGCAGTACTACTGCTATCAGTATACCCAGCCATCACCTGCGTCTCAAGATGTCTCAAGACATGGTGATGGCTGGGTTCTGAGGCTCTACTGTGACCCAAAACGAAGTGGCATCGGGGGTATGACGGTATCATTCAGCATGAGTCAGTTCCACAGACAGAGAGAAAAGCAAACTCCAGACACCCCACCCTGATGCTTCTTGGGCGAGTTCTACATTTGAAATGAAAAGATAAACACGGTTTAAAACAGTTCATCCCTGGGAAATAATAATAATGTTATTCCTGAAGACCAGACGCTGGTAGTATCAGACAGGGGACATCATAGAGTCATGCCCCAGTAGGCTACGGTATTATTAATACTTGACGACAGACAGCTCTCCTCTCTGTGTCCGCATCCCAAATGAGTACCCTTTTCCCCTATGGGACCCTTTTTCAAAAGTAGCGCACTACATAGGGAGCAGGGTGCCATTTGGGACACAGCTGGTGTTTCATAACCAGATATTAGGCTGCAGGCAGAGTGAACTATTCACATCCACTGTCCACAGGCCAATAGGTGATATCTGTCCAATGTAATATCTCTGCACTGGACAATAAACAGTGGGTTTACAGCAGGAGGCAGGAGCTGTGGTGCGGGGGATATTCTCTCCCTCTCTCACACACACACACACACACACACACGCACACACCCTTTCTCCAGACTTTTACTTCTTCCCTCTCACTGCACCCCTATCTTTCAGCCACTCTTTCTCTACACTCTCTCTCATGTTTCTCTTTCTCTCCCTCTATCTGTGTGTCTCTCTATCTGTGTGTCTCTCTGTTATGTAGTGAGTTCCCACAGCCATGTTGGAGTGAGGGTGTTTAATGGGACAGACTCTCACAGCCTCTCTGCAGGCCACTGTGTTTGTTTCATTTGACGGATGGACAGAGTGCTGACAGACGGACAGACAGACATGGGCCTTCTCTGTCACAGCCTCAGACTGTACTGTAACCTTACTGGAGCCACAGCTGCTCACCAGGACCTTTCAAACAGACTCAAAGTGTACTCACTCACTTCACTATCCTATCTATAATATATCATACAATATACTATACACTATCCTCCAGTAGCAAAATATGATAGTCAAAATCAAACACAACATTAGCAAGGTCTCATTTTTATACATTTCACGATTAAAATAACACATTTATGCAGGGGCGCAACTTTCACTGGGGATGGAGGGGTCATGTCCCCTACACATTCTTAAATTGCATTTTTGTCCCGCCCCCAGTTTTTCTTTAGTTGACTGATGTAGCTGGCAAGGTAACTGCTGTTTAACTTAACAGAAAGAAAAAAAGAAGAAAAAAACTAAACTAATGTTTATTCGCAGTGCTGAGCTAGTACTGTAACTGACATGTTACTTTAGCTAATGTTTCATCTCCTCTCGACTGAGGTGAATGTATAAGCTACGCTAGCTAGTACAGTAGCTACCAGGTCAGCTCTAGCCTCTAGATATCTGTCAGATAGCGATATGAGGTGGCTAGTATTACTATCCAATAGCAGTTGTTTGTATGGAAATGTTTTGTAGTCTTTCTTTTGTCCCGTTTCGGAAGTAAATTAACTTGGCTAGCTTTAGCCAGTTGATTTGCCATTGGAGAGAGAGCTGGCCAAAATTTGGCTTACATTCGCTATTATTTTTGCCTCAATCAAACTAGACCTGAATCAAACAATGAAACCATCGACCAAACAATTGAAGATTGATATTCTGACAATTTTTCAGTGCAATTTGAGTTTTATTTGTCAGGATGGCAATGTAACATTATGAATCTGTCAGTTTCCCTAGCTAATTCCCTACTTTTCACAGTGACACAGTAATAAACAGCTCTAACGTTGCAGGTTTCACTGTCATGGTGCACAGTAGAGGTCTGCACAGGACCAATTTCTTCATCCTGCTCCCGCACCCGCTGGCTTTCTGTCTGACTCCCACTCGCTACTGCAAGAACTGGTCCCAAACCCAACCGCAGTCCTGTAATGTTATTTTAGGCTTATGTGACGCAGCTCACTTGCCAGCCATGGTCCCAGCAAAAAATAACTTCATAAATAGCTTAAATTACCAGAGATTCTCACATGGCCCTTACATTGTATTGCGGGGCTAAATCAGCCAATATGTTTGATGTAGTTTGAAGAGAGCAGAGTTGGCGAAACTTGCACGTTCTCTTGAGCTATTGTTATAGCCTATCTTTTAGGACTGGGAAGATTTTCAGATGGAGAAATATGGGTGACCAATACTTTGGCCTATTTCTAGTCAATGTAGTAAACTATAGTCTAATCATAGGCCTATTTAGGAAGTACATTTCCTTTCAAAGATAAGTGTCCCGTGCTTCTCTACATAGGCTATAGCCTACTCTACTTAACTGAGACCACATGCACACCTGATCTTACAGGTATGGCTACTGAACTGGAAACAGCAAGAATTATGACAGTGACATTTGCTACGTTTTGCATAGTCCTATAGGATATAGCCTACCTTTTAGGAGGATGATTTGCAGGCAGAGACAAATAAATGGGTAATCAATACTTATTGAATATAAAAAGGCACAACGCTCGCTCACCCTAGTAGCCTAACCTATGGTCACCATAGTAGCCTAACCTATGGTCACCCTAGTAGCCTAACCTATGGTCACCCTAGTAGCCTAACCTATGGTCACCCTAGTAGCCTAACCTATGGTCACCCTAGTAGCCTAACCTATGTTCACCCTAGTAGCCTAACCTATGTTCACCCTAGTAGCCTAACCTATGTTCACCCTAGTAGCCTAACCTATGTTCACCCTAGTAGCCTAACCTATGTTCACCCTAGTAGCCTAACCTATGTTCACCCTAGTAGCCTAACCTATGTTCACCCTAGTAGCCTAACCTATGTTCACCCTAGTAGCCTAACCTATGTTCACCCTAGTAGCCTAACCTATGTTCACCCTAGTAGCCTAACCTATGGTCACCCTAGTAGCCTAACCTATGGTCACCCTAGTAGCCTAACCTATGGTCACCCTAGTAGCCTAACCTATGGTCACCCTAGTAGCCTAACCTATGGTCACCCTAGTAGCCTAACCTATGGTCACCCTAGTAGCCTAACCTATGTTCACCCTAGTAGCCTAACCTATGTTCACCCTAGTAGCCTAACCTATGTTAACCCTAGTAGCCTAACCTATGTTCACCCTAGTAGCCTAACCTATGTTCACCCTAGTAGCCTAACCCTGCCCTTTCCTTTTTCAATGATGATCACATTTTTGGATTGCACTTCGACTCATGTAGGTTGAGCGCCCTCCACTTCTTTCCATTATCAATATTTATTTACAGACTCTGTTGTAAACCCCAGCCTAATCATATTTAAGTTAATTTCATAATCATTTTTTTCATCATTTGATTCTCCACCCATGTAGGCAGCCTACTTTATTTCAATGAGACCACACACACTAGGCGCACTTGAACTCTCACGCCCAACTAGGAGAGGTAGGCTACTGAAGTTGAAGCAGCGAATTCTGAACATGTGAATAATGTGAAAAATATGTGCTTTTAATTCAATAGTTAGACTAATGCATAAAAAGCAGAAAGATGACCGTTTCCAAATAACCTGTGGGACGACAAAAATATTTTCATCCCAAAGTCATCTGTCTGACCGCAGCATGAAAAATGACGACCGCGCCGCAATGATCTCTGTCGGGTCCTGCAGGCATCCCGCGGGAATGCAGCTCTAGTGCAGTCAGTGAACAACACTATGCTCATCATGTCTTAGCAGGATCAAATGGTGACAGGTGTCCCAGCTGGGTCAGACAGCCAGGGAAGACCAGTCTACGGAGCTCAGGTGAATTTTGCAGTATATTAACAGTATCAGTGAATGATACAAAGTTCCATCTTGAACTGATGAGTAGACCTACAGTAGCTACAGGACATCAGTCTGGGATCTGGAAATAATGATCATTTACATTTTTTAACCGTTGATTATTTTATTGGATAATATAATGTATAAATGTACACCAAGGTAATTCTTCGTCATGCCTAATTTTAGGAGGATCAGATGGTGACAGAGGTCTCAGCAGAGTCAGGCAGCCAGGGAAGACCAGTCTGTGACAAAAGGTGAGGTGAATTTTTGCAGATACAACATTTTCTCTCAATCACTGGACAAGCCAAATTCTATTTTAAATGCAGTCTGACAAATCTCCAAAGTTGATTGCCAAACATTATCAAAGGTTGATAGAGGCTTTTCCCGGTGACCCAAAACGTGTCAAATAAAAATGTGAGAAGCAATTGAGAAGCAATGTTCATTTCATCTCAGACATAAATGACTGCAGTTTAAGGCCATCCATAGAATATACTATATGCCAGTGAAACTGAATTACATGCACTCAGAAATGTCATTCCTCTGCTGGAGGTATAAAGCACAAAAGGGGACATATTTGCATATGTTATGGTCTTGTGAAGGCTGGCTGAATTCTGGCAAAGAGTATGTTCTTTTATCTCAGCATGTCTACAGATTCTCCCTTCTCCCTGTTTATGTTTGCTTGGAAATGTTGATACTGGAGACTGTTATCTGGGGCTCCTGAGTGGCACAGAGGTCTAAGGCACTGAAGAAATCTGAAGAAACTGTGTAACCAAGCGTTTAAAGTGGCTATGTAACGCATTGCCATTAATTGGAAGGTTGGTTATCCTCCCACAATGTCAAGTGATGTATCACTATATTTGATTTATTACAGGATTAAAGGTATACTGGGCAACTTTAATAAGGTCTGGATCCCTTATATGGAATACAGTACGACTAAATGAGTCTGTATTGAAAACATGCCCACATCAGGGGAGATACGTATTTAGGCAATCCCTAGTTGTGGGCTGCTCAGTCCTGGCTCTGGGGTCTGCCGTCCTGTGGCTTGTCACTCTGGCCTTGGTCTAACACACCCAAAACAAATAATAACTTGATGACTATGGGCATTTTTGCTTACTTTTTGTTCTAAATAGAGACTGCATATTGGATTGTGTAAAAATGCAGAAAATGAGCTTTAGATGGCTCAAAAAAATTCTGGGGGAGGACACCCAGACCCCCCCGCCAGGTTATATCCCCCCCACTTCTAAAACCAAAGTGGCGCCCTTGCATTTATAACATTTTAGCAACAGCAGCTGTACCAGCTGGGTTCAGCGCAGAGGGACATGGCAGTGAGAGTGGAGTGGCAGAGTGTGAGTCAGTAGAGGACCTATGAGAGCTGTGGTGGGACTGACTGGGAGGTGTTAATTGGGTGATAATCTGCAGTTGAACGCGTGGCATGTTGGGAGGAATTAACGAGCCCAGTGCAGCTCAGCGTAGTGTCAGGAATTTGGCCTGGGCTAATGAGGCTGCATGGTGTAGGCCTGCTGCACCTGTTAGTGTGGCAGGCAGATAGGCAGGCTGATGAGATGAGGCTATACTGCTATATAACATGGCTATAAACCAGAGGAGGTTGATGGCTGGAGCTATTGGAGGAAGGGGTCATGGTACTGGCTGGAATGGAATAAATGGAATGGTTTCAAACGGTATCAATGAGCCCGTCCTCGTATCGCTCCTCCCACCAGCCCCCTCTGCTATAAACACTGTTACATTAACATGACTGTAAAAAACACCGCAGCATTTTAATTAGGTATATTTCAACCCATTTAAATGAGTGTTGGTGGAATGTTTTGGCAGTTAGCCCCACTCACACTTGTGGGGGTTGATGATACTGCTGTGTGTGCTCGATCTGGAAGGGAGTTGTAGTTTTACCCTAACTAATAAAACTACAAACATAGACTCGTTTTTGTGATTTAATCATAGTAAGAAAAATCCAGAAGGAGGAAAGGTGAGAGGGGAGGGAGGAGAGGAAAAATGAACAGGGCAGAAGGGAAAGATGAGAGAGGCTTCACGGCCCGTTGGCCCTCCTAACACAGTGAAGCCAGTGAAGCGGAGCCAGGTGAGGACCCTGCAGAGGAAGTGGATGTGCAGAGAGGGAGAACAGAGAGGGAAGAAAGAGGAGAGGGGGGCTTGGTAAGTGTACTATAGAAGGGCCTGTAAAGGGGGCCTGTTTAATGAAAAGCTAAACTATCCCGTCCGGTCGGTCCAGGGGAATATCAAACCAGATGAGAGGCCCTGTTATCCCTCCTCCGTTTAGAGCACATCTGCAAGCTGCCCCAAGCCAACCCCTGTCATTACACAATCAAGGAATATCTGGTAAATTGGAGATTTGCTAATGAAGGCCTAAAAATAGGGCCTGGTTAGAGCCGGTCACAGTGGCTGATCCTGGACCAGCTAAGATGAAACAGAACAAAAATTCAGGTCGGAGACGAAGGAAACAGCTGACTCTGGTTCAGTGGTTCTGCTGTTACTACAGGTGTGGCATTTTGGAGCTACGTACACATACGACGCACGCATGAACATATGACGCACACACTCAAGCATGTATACAAACACACACACACACACACTCGCACACACACACTCTGCTGGAATCAGACTGATTCACTTAGGTACGCTAAAATCTCCAGCGGAATACTTGATTGTTGGAAAAGGTTAATAGAGGTGTTTTCCTTGCGTTCTAAGTGCGGAAAAAGAAACCATTGTAAATACCTTAGTCACTGAACACGATCAAACAAACTGCATTTGTAGCACATTTAGCTTTGTGGATGACGTGAGAGATACAGTATGTTAGTGAAGCTCACCTCCTGGACTCTGCAACAGTGGTCTCTCTGTCCTCAAACAGGCTACCAACTCGCATCAGAGCATCTGACCAGGCAGATGTCTCGCACCATATTCCGTGAGCAACGTGTCTGATCCCTCCAGCTGTGTTTGGATAATGATAATAAAAATCGCACAGTGACGTGAGCGTATTCCATAAAAATACTTTCTTCATATTTTACGCGGCTCAACTGTCAAACTCTGGCCAGACAGAGAGTCAGCCAAGGTGGGAATAGAGGAATACAATCCTATCAGAAATGTGGATATGCATTGGCGGCTAATGTGATCGTATGATTTGGGTCTCATGTCCTTCACGCGGTGTGTGTGTGTGTGTGTGTATGTGGGTGATGGATCAGCTCTCATACATTACCATTAAGGGATCCCAAGCTTCTCCTCCCCTCATATTTGCTGAAGAATGTAACTATTCAATTGAGGGGTATCGTATAATATCCAGGAAGAATAACAAACCAACATCTTAACTGGCCATCAGTTTTTCGCATTAGAAGTGGGGGAGGTTATGCAACGTTGATCCGGGATATTTCATATTTCCTCTCTCCAGATTCTCTCTCCCCGTGTCCTAGTGGAATGCTGGCATGGAGGTGAAAGTTTAAACACTTCTCTGGAAAACCCAGTCGTCGTTAAAGAGGAGTGGGTGCAGGATGGCCTACAGTGTTTGGAGGGGTGGGGCCACTGTGCATATGTCCAGACACTGCAGCCATGTAGCCTACAGCTCCTCAAACCGCCTCACAGGAAGCACAGCGGTAACTCAATGAGAGAGAGAGAGAGAGAGAGAGAGAGAGAGAGAGAGAGAGAGAGGAGAGAGAGAGAGAGAGAGAGAGAGAGAGAGAGAGAGAGAGAGAGAGAGAGAGAGAGAGAGAGAGAGAGAGAGAGAGAGAGAGAGAGAGAGAGAGAGAGAGAGAGAGAGAGAGAGAGAGAGAGAGAGAGAGAGAGAGAGAGAGAGAGAGAGAGAGAGAGAGAGAGAGAGAGAGAGAGAGAGAGAGAGAGAGAGAGATCAGTGAACGAGGTAAGGAGGAGAGTCACAGAAGGTGTACGGCAAGGCCCTTTCAGAAGAACACAATGCACAACAGGAAAGGCGGGAAAAGAGAGAATACGTGAGAGACAAATCCAGCCCTAACATACTGAACTGATCACGACAACCATCGGTGAAATGTTGCATGAAACAGCAGTCTGCTGACCACAGAAAGCTAGCCATCTCTCCGTTAAAAACCCAAACTGACATTTGTGGCTCGTTTGACGGCTGTTTCAAGAATGTTCACAACACTTAAAAGTCCCTTCTGTCAGTCAGTGGCTCTGTCAAACCCATAATGAGGGTTGGATCGCAGTACCAGCTGGTTCTGATGGGTCAGTCACACACATGGATACACACACTACTACCCCCCAACCCCCATTATTAGCTTAGCGTGTTAGCATTTCCTCCAGGCCACATGAGAGGATCACGCTGTTTACATTACAGTCTGGTGCCACGTTCAGACAACCCTGTTTGTGTCCAGACGTGTAGCGTGTCACAGAGAGACGTGTACCGTGTCATAGACGAGGGGTTGCCTTACGGTTTAATGACTGCAGGGCTCACGGCGTAGCTGTACACCCTGGGCTCAGATTACGAAAGATTTAATGGGCGCCTAGTCAAAAATGGCACAGGCAGGTTACCACCTACTCGACAGCTTATTTGTTTTACCCTTAACAGGATGACACACAGGAAGGAAGTGTGTGCGTTTGTGTTTTTTGCGTGTTTTTTGCGCGCGTGTGTTTTCTGTGTGTGTGTGATGCAGGCAAATCTGAACAGTGCTGAAATCCTGACGTCAGCTGAAGCAGCAGGGTGTGTCTGTCCGTCTGTCTGTCTTTGTCGGCCTGTCCGTCCGAACGTTGCATGCGTACAACACACGCACCACTGACAGATAATATCCCATGGGATCATAGTGAGAACTCCCGGATTCTCGCCCTGCTGATCTATCCCACGGAGAGGGCTTGAGCAGATGGGAATCTTGGAAGCCCAGGATAAAATGACTGGATTTAAACGTCATTTAAGATTCAGACATCATGACGACCTGGGACTGGGATCAATTCCAAAACCGTTCCGTATGCCAATCGGAATTTTTTAAATTTCCACTGGGATTTACATTTTAGTCATTTAGCAGACGCTCTTATCCAGAGCGACTTACAGTAGTGAATGCATACATTTCATTTCATGCATTTATTATTATTATTTTTTTTGTACTGGCACCCCGTGGGAATCGAACCCACAACCCTGGCGTTGCACACTCCATGCTCTACCAACTGAGCCACAGGGAAGGCTGAAGGATTTGAATCTCTGCCTTTTGTCTGTAAACGAGTTAATGATTAAGCATGTTGGTCTTCGTTGCAACAATCAGAGACAGAACCCGCTCTAGTCATTTAGAGATGACTATATCATCTGAAGCTTTGATTAGAATTTGATGAATGTATTGCCGAGAGTTGAGCAAGATGATTTGTAAATCGGAGGAGAAATGTTCCATTATTATTAACCACAATCCCTCTGATCTGTCTTTCATCAGCGTGTCTTCCTGGCGCACACACACACACACACACACACACACACTTGTCAGCACGCTCATTACCTCACACCCAGTATAGTTGTTTTGAACTGGGCTGTCAGAGCCCCCAATAGGGGTCTTAAAATGACAGCCAGCTGTAGAGAGACAGACTGACAGGCCCCTCTACTGATGGACAAAGCTGTTTTACTGTGCTTCATTTGTTTTTTCAAATATGGAAAATACTGGATTGATAATAGGTACAGTATACAACGCCTTCAGGAAATATTCACAGCCCTAGACTTTCCACATTTTGTTGTGCTACAGTCTGAATTTAAAATGGATTACATAGAGATTTTGTGTCACTGGCCTACACACAATACCCCATTATGTTAAAGTGGAATTATGATTTTTTTTTAAATAAAAAATGAGAAGCTGAAATGTCTTGAGTCAATACGTATTCAACCCCTTTGTTATGGCAAGCCTAGATAAGTTCAGGAGTAGAAATGTGCTTAAGAACTCACATAAATTGCATGAGCTCTGTGTGCAATAATAGTGTTTAACATGATTTTTGAATGACTACCTCATCTCTGTACTCCACACATACAATTATCTGTAAGGTCCCTCAGTCGAGAAGTGAATTTCAAACACAGATTCAACCACAAACACCAGGGAGGTTTTCAAATGCCTCGCGAAGAAGGGTACCTTTTGGTAGATGGGTAAAAATAAAAAAGCAGACATTCAATATCCCTTTGAGCATGGTGAAGTTATTATTACACTGTTTGCAACAAGGCACCAAAGCAGGGGCGAAAATCTGATATCCACTTTGGAGGGGACAATTACATTACATTTTCTCAAGAGCAATTCCTGAGGGGGACACCAAAAGTAGTGCTGTAACACATAGCCTACATTGTAATATGGTAAATGTATATTGAGGAACCAAAGAAATAAGGTGTTTGCCGTACTCCTAACTACCGGTACCCAAAACTACACAACTAATCACAACAGCAATACCAAATCTTAGTTCAGTCACCAGTTTAAGTTGAGAGTGGGTGTATCCATGGCATTTTCCAATTATGTTCCTATTTTACAAGTCAAAAAAATGGAGAACCTTTCATAATGTTGCCAAACAAAGACTCAACAAACTTACCTGAGACTCCCTGTCTCTGCCAGTCTGTCCCTGCATATCTGTCCCCAACTCTGCTGTCTGTGTGCCATCTGTTGCCTGCTCTGCCTAATGACATCATTGTGAAACATTTCCATTAGAATTTCATTTCTTTCTTATGAACATTTTATCAACTAGTCTTTGAGATATTAGGCTACTAGGGTTCTTACTATGCGTTTTCGTGTATTGAAAAATACTCTGATGTCCGTCTTTTATTTTTCTGCCATTTTTCTACCTGGCTGGCTACACACACAGTGTGTAGGCTATTTACAGTAGGAGATGGGCTTCTATCATCTTCAATCATTCTATATGGGCTTCGATCTAAAAGGTAGCTAGCAAATGTGAAACGGATTAAAATGACAAGAGTTGACAACTGTATGAGTTCACCATTTACACAACATATGCTGCAACCTTTTGTAATTTTAATAGTTTGTTTCATATTGGCTGGCTTCCAACAATAGCTGAATTTGCAAAGCTAGCGAGCACCAATTCAGTTTCAGTGGTGTTTGCTATAATCTTTGCTACCCGGGTTAAATAAAGGTGAAATTAAATAAATAAAAGTTCCCTTGCGACAATTTAGCTTTTGCAACGAGACCATTAAATATATTTAAGACAATGGTAGATGAGAGTGTAGTTCTGTTCAGTTTGGACTTCAGTTTATCGCTAACCTTATCACAGGGACTTTGAAGCACTAACTTACATCATCTGCATGCTGATTCCATCTTTGACGACGCCACATAAATGGAATAGGTACTAGCTAGCTTAATAGTTAATATTTGCGTGCTAGCTCTGCATATTCAGCTAGTGTTTGTGTGCGCGATTGACTGGATGAACCTCACGGCAGTTACGTAGCAAGCTAAGGAACTGGCAGTGGATCAAACCATTGTGAGGCAAAGGGCGGGGGGGGTCGCAATCTTTTGAAACTTAAAAACGCGCTATTAAGTGTCTATAATCAGCACAATTGCTTTCATTGCGTATTATTAATATTATTTAAATTACATAGTTATGTTTCAGTGATATATTGGGGGGGACAAATCATATTTTTCCCAGGATGGGGGGGTCGTGTCCCCCCCCGTCCCCCCCGGGATTTCCGCCCCTGCACCAAAGTAATACTGCAACAAATGTGGGAAAGCGATTCACTTTTTGTCCTGAATACAAAGTGTTATGTTTGGGGTAAATCCAATATTGTCACGCCTGCTCCCGCTCGCCTGCTCCCGCTGGAGGGCGCCAGGCTGCCCAGCATTACGCACTCCTGCCACCATCATTACGCACACCTGCTTCCCTGGTCATGCGCATCAGCGATTCATTGGACTCACCTGGACTCAATCACCTGTGTTATTAGCTTCCCTATATCTGTCTGTTCCATAGCTCTCTTCTCCGCTTCTGCATTAATTGTCGTATGTCGCTGTGTTACCCGGTTCTGACGCTGCTCCTGTCGTGTTCCATGTCTGTGCAAAATGAAATGTTCACTCTCCGTACCTGCTTCTCTACTCCAGCGTCGGTTCTTACAAATTCACCACATTACTGAGTACCACTCTCCATATTTTCAAGCATAGTGGTGGCTGCATCATGTTATGGTTATGCTTGTAATCGTTAAGGACTGGGGAGTTTTTCAGGATAAAAAAGAAACGGAATGGAGCTAAGCACAGGCAAAATCCTAGAGGAAAACCTGGTTCAGTCTGCTTTTCACCAGACAATGGGAGATGAATTCATCTTTCAGCAGAACAACAGACTAAAACAAAAGGCCAAATCTACACTGGAGGTGCTTACCAAGAAAACAGGAACATTCACTGAGTGGCCAAATTACAGTTTTGACTTAAATCTACTTTAAAATCTATGGCAAGACCTGAAAATGGTTGTCTAGCAATGATCAACAACTCATTTGACAGATCTTGAAGAATTATGAAAATAATAATGGACAAATGTTGCAACAGTCCAGGTGTGGAAAGCTCTTAGAGACTTACCCAGAAGACTCACAGCTGTAATCGCTGCCAAAGGGGATTCTAACACATGTTGACTCAAGGGGTCGAATACTTATGTAATTAAGATATGTTAGTGTTTTATTTTTCATGACTTTTTTACAGAAGTTAGAATTCTTATTCCACTTTGACTTTACAGAGCATTTTGTGTAGATCGTTGACAATAAATGACAATTAAGTACATTTCAATCTCACTTTGTAACAACAAAAGTTGGAAAAAGTCAAGGGGTGTGAATACTTTCTGAATGCACTGTATATCAAAAAAGTACTTGATACAAATTTTCTATAAGGCCTATATTAGAATGGTATATATCAAATGTCGAAACATACTTCAAGGATCTCTCAATATCTGAAAACTGTCTCCAGATCAGAATGAATGGCCTCTGATTCCTTCCCTCTCAGCACGGGACCAGGAAACACCTGTTTGTTTACGATGTCCCCTGAATCACTGAGCCTCTGTTACACTCTGTCATCTGACCCCAGGCCTGCCCTTTAGGCATGCAGCTCCACACATAATCCACATGAAACTGATCCAGGACCAGATCCAGACAGACACAGGGATTATTTCCAGGAAAAACAACACTGCCTGTCTTCTTCCACTCTTATTCCAGCGTGTCAACACTGAAGGAAAGGGAGTGAGTGAGAGTGAGAGTGAGAGAGAGACCAGAAGGACACTTGAAGCCTTCACTGTGTACTTTGATAAACTCTTCCCTGTCAATCACAGCCCAGCTGCGAGCGTCTCTCCTCTCTGCAGTCCAGATCCCTCTTCCACTGAAAGTTATGAAAATAATCTCCAGCATTCCAAAACTCTGTTTGGGAGACGGAGAGAGACAAGAGAGCGAAGAGAGAAAGAGAGAGCGAGGCGTAGACAGAGAAGCTGAGAGACAACGATCTGAGAGAACGATCTGAGAGACAAGGCAAGACATCCCAATTAGGATCTGGCTAAAAATACTTTAATCAGTTATAGAACCCATTGCCCTTTATGGATGTGAGAAACTGCTGTTCGCTAACTAACGAAGAATTAAAAAAAACAGAGCAAACTGGGATGCTATTTGGCCTTTAAACAGAGAGTACACAGTGGCAGAATACCTGACCACTGTGACTGACCCAAAATTAAGGAAAGCTTTGACTATGTTGACTCAGTGAGCATAGCCTTGCTATTGAGAGAGGCCACTGTAGGCAGACCTGGTTCTCAAGAGAAGACAGGCTATGTCACTGCCCACAAAATGAGGTGGAAACTGAGCTGTACTTCCTAACCTCCTGCCAAATGTATGACCATATTAGAGACACATATTTCCCTCAGATTACACAGATCCACAAAGAATTTGAAAAAACAAATCCAATTTTGATCAACTCCCATATCTATTGGGTGAAATACCACAGTGTGCCATCACAGCAGCAAGATTTGTGACCTGTTGCCACAAGAAAAGGGCAACCAGTGAAGAGCAAACACCATTGTAAATACAACCCATATTTATGTTTATTTATTTTCCCTTTTGTACTTTAACTATTGTTACAACACTTTATATCGCCATAATATGACATTTTAAAATGTCTCTATTTCTTTGAAACTTTTGTGAGTGTAATGTTTACTGTTCATTTTTGTTTGTTTATTTCACTTTAGTTTATTATGTATGTCGCTTGCTTTGACAATGTAAACATATGTTTCCCACGCCAATAAAGGCCTTTGAATTGAATTCAATTGAAAAACTTGTCCCCTTGGGATTTGAATGGGGCCAAACTCAGTAGGGCCCGATGGAGAGCCACTAAAACAGCCTAACATCTCTGACACCATCCAACCACCACCTTCATTCTGTATTTGGTGGCCAAGGTAGCTGGTGATGTGACTCGAGGTCCCTTTTTGGACACGGTTAAGGTGTTCTTTCATGACTGGATCAAATTATGCCATCAGTTCAACCTCTTTGAGGAGATGTCCATTTGATGGAGAGGACAGTGTTTCTGTGTGTCCCCTTAGTGCCAGATTTCTGATTGCCAGAGACTGCAGACTAGCAGTCAGACGTGTCAACACCTCTCTTCATCTTATCCTCTCAGCCTCCGTTAGTGTCATCTCATGCTTATCAATCGTTTCCCCTTTTTTGATCCTCATTGCCAGTTCTTTCCATGTTTTCATGCAGTTTTGGTGTTCTGGACTGCTGCCGTGGGAAGTCAGCAAAGAACTTGCATGTTTCCAGTCTGTCAGTCCTGAGTTTGCTAAAGGAATTTTCTTCTCAGAAAAGAGTTTGCAGCAGAAGCAGAAGAGGCTGTTGTTTCTTTCGGAATACACCAACCAACTTCTAGGGATTTTTTTTCACCGCTCACCAAGGTCTTCCTGAAATACTGGTGGTGGCAAGTTCTTCCATCACTCTCATTCCTTGGGGAAAACAAAGTGAGGTGGTACCTCACTTGGTTTTCTGCAAACTGGTCCTCTGTCCGAATTCTGTCCGTCAGAACAGAAGGCCAGTCAGCAGGGTCTGTAGACAGTGGTTCATCCTCAGCAGCAGGATTTGGTAGGGATGCTGCTACAGGTATTTCTAATGGAGAGCACATGGGCATGAGTTTACACACGTTATTCACAGCATTTATAGTGGTGGAACATCCCACATACCCAGTAATAATACAATCATCATTGTTACCTACAGTATGGAAACGTAAAACTTTGCAAATGGGAAACGATTTATTTTGTTTATGTTATGCAGGGATGCACACAAACACATGTGCGTGTACCCCCCCCCACACACACACACACACACACACACACACACCTGAATCATGCTGGGGAGAAGTGGATGGCTCCTCATCCTGAGGCTCCGAGATCATTTGTGAAGAGGCCTGTGTGGCTGAGGAGGTAATGGCTCCTCATCCTGGCCAGTGCCAGAGGGTGCTCCAAAATATTTCAGAAGTGCCCCTGAATTTGCATTGAAATACAGATTATGAGTCTAACACCCTAAATAAATAAACACGTCATTATGCAAAATGTATCAAACTTTCAGAATAGGAACCAAATGAACCATACAACCTCCTTGGCTAATTCTAGGCATAAGACACCCCAAAAGACTCAGTGTATCACAAAAGATACAAAATATCAGCATAATATAGATGTCTTATAAGTTAGCCTACAGCATTGGGAATTCCCCTTCCTGAGCTCAGGACCTAGTCAATGCAATCACAGAAAACCTTTATGTCACCTCAATGAAAGTTAACCAAATCAATAATGTGCTAGTTAGGTTGTAATCGGGTTGCTGCAGGCTACACACGTTGTCATGATGAAACTGTGCGAAATGATATCCAATGTTATGTAAGCTAGTTGGACAGAAAACGGAATATTGTCGCCCTATGTGTAACAGCGTAGCAAGCAACATGGGTTAACAAACGTAAGTGTTATACTAGCCTATTTCATTACATGCGTAACATTATACTCATAAAGAGATGACGTAGCTGCGTACCTTTATCTTCTGAGAGTTTCTCCTCTTCTTCGTTCCTCCTTTTTCCTAAACTGGGCACCTGATGGCTTAGACCTTTTCTTATCCATTTGTGTTGACTTGGCACTCGAGCGTCAACACATTACCCATCCCCCAACACTGTCAACCAAGAGTCAAGACTAAACCAATTCACCTTGGTGGTGTGCAGACTGCTTTTATATTATTCTTAACCATTTCGCACAAACCAGAAAAAAATGCAGCAATATGTCTGTGAAACTATATTTTCACAGTATTATGAATGAATTGTGGTTTATTTGGTAGCATTTCGTGGTGTGACTGATTTGACTGATTGCATTGGTACTGTACAAAGTTAGAGGTGCGCTATTTGATAGATTCCCCCGCTCCCCCTACCACGGGCTTCCAGTGGGGAGACCTGAGGTCAACCTACCCCCGCCCCCCTCCCCATCTCGTACTTCTGAGTGGGAGACCTAGGCAGTAGCCTGCCTAGCTCACAATCTAGAATCAGGGCGACCACTCCGACAAGGCAAATTGACCCACAGTCCCACACGGTGGCATGATATCATTGACGTGACGTGCAAATGAGCGATAGAAAAATCGATCGCGCAAATGTCACCATTCCGAATTTTCTTGTGCGGACGTCCCACCCGGATGCTGCCCTGGGCGGCTGCCCGTGTCCCCCGTACCTAAATCCGCCACTGCTACTACTACTGCTGCTGCTGCTGCTGCTGGGGAAGAAACATTAAGCTGACTGTGATCGATCGGCCGTATGAAAGAATAACATTAGTCTGCTAGGATATGCATGGTTCTGCTGAGTGTTACCCGTCTGCTACAGTAAGCCACAGGATCTGCACAGCATGAGCTGACTACCGAACAGTGGACACACACACACACACACACACACACACACACACACACACACACACACACACACACACACACAGAGGCAGGCTCAACACAGCGTGCGTTGACTATTGCCGGACTGACTCATACAGTACACGTCACTATTGTACAGCAGAGAGTGTCTGCTCAAAATGATTTCTGGCAGGACGTAACAATGGCCGTATTCAGCTACTAAATTGCGGGCCCGTCTGGATTGGACATGAAAGAGTTATGGAGTGTTTTGAGCCTCTTTCGTTCAGTAAGGGTTTTCCCCTAGGATATGGAGCGGCAGAGGTAACGTTAGTATGAGGTGAGCCGAGACTGTTTCAGGGAGAGGCGAGAGGGCGAGAGCGTTTTTGGGGATCTAGTCGAGCAGGAGTTGGCCAACGCTGGGTGTGCACGGAGTTACTGGCACCTGGAGTCTTCGCTACGCACCTCGCCATATTGTTCCCATTGCTTCCAACCCGCCGTCAATATGCTAGGTCCTGAGTATGTGGCGGCGACTCCAGTTGTTAATAACAACGTGCCGTTAAACAGTAGCAGAATGGTCTCCAGAAAAGGCTTGGGAGAAGAGTGGGATTGGGTGTTGGAAGAGGGAAAATGGCTTCCTAAAGCCTGGGCTGAAGACGTGCCTGCTCAGCACATGGCAAAAGGGGGAGACTAGGAGAGATTGAGGAGGAGGTGTGAAGAGGATTGTTTTATTCCCGTTGAGAGAAGCACCCTCACATTAAATCTACAGCACCCTTTCATTTCCAGCTGGGTAATTGGGGACACATGTGGGACACGGCTTCACCCGTCCTCTCCCTAACTCCCTTACCTCCCCCACTAACCCCCCCCCCCCCCCCCCCCCCCCCCCCCCTGTCAAGGCCCCAATAAGATCAAACCCTCGCCTCAATCGTAACGTCCAGGAGTCAGGAGGTTCGGCGCGTCAATGAAACAACAAGCACGGAGGAGAGGAAGAGGGGGAAGAAGAAGAGAAGGGGAAACGGAGGAGGGCATCTGGAAGGTGTCTCTCTTCCCATCTATCTTCCCTCCCCTCCGCTCTTCTCCGCTCTGCGCCCGGGTGACGATCAACAACACTAACAACGCGGCACTGTGTTTCTTTCCAACGAAAGCTCTCGCCATCTATCTACCAGCTTTCTCTCATAGGGATGGGGAAGGGACATAGTGTATATAATGTCTTTATATACACACATTACGCAACCTGACTGGGTTCCTCTCAACGTAATAAACCTATCATCTGGTGGGTCTAATATACACAATCCTTCTGCCTTCACACACACACACACACAGTAATACACAACCCCCCCGGTCTTTAAAGGAGAAGAAGAGCTGTGTGGCGTGGACTGTTGTGCTACTGGAACTCTACACTGCCTGTAGCCACAGCAACTAAAGGTGCCTTCTAAAACAGTGTCAATCTCAATGTTTGCCAGATCTATGAAAGCATAAATACACACCCGAGTTCAGTTACAAATGATAATCACCTTGTCCTTTCCAGCCCACAAATACCATTCTTTCTAACTCCGATTACAGTATCATACCATGCGTGGACCTTTCCTTTTGTTTATTTAGGCTAAAGTATCGTTTTTTTGTTGTTGCTGCCCAGCACCAGTTGCGAAGTGCATGTCACTCTGCTAAGCTTCAGATCGCAGTCATTTCTTTTGGCTAGTTTACACTGGATTAACCAATCCCAGGCCATGCTGGTTAGACTTCCATGGGGGGATTTGATGGATGTTAGCTGGGTCACTCCTGCCACCCTCCCTGGGTCTCTGGTCCTTGGAAGAGAGAGGAGTGAACGACACAGCCCCTTTAAATGCCATGATTAACTATCCTTTAATGCAAGCCAGCAGGTCCCCTGGCTATGCCTGAGTGGAGAGCTACTGTCATCTCCTAACTGCCGTTAATAGGGTCTGTCTGTGGCTCTAGACTGTCTATGGAGAGAGTGAGTCCCAAACGGCAGCAATGTCCATATATAGTGCCCTACTACAGACCCACTATACAGGGAACGAGGTGCCATTTGGGATGCAGACAGACAGATGAAGGGCCAATTCAGATGAAGGGCCAATTCTCCACATCTGGAATATATGCTGTGTAGTTTTGAAGTTCGGCCCGTCTGTCCGCAAGCGGGCTTTTGAAAATGAGCGGGCCACTGTTGAAAATCCACAGAGAGGCCTTCCGCCCCACCTTTCCCCGCCATCCTGCACCCCACACCAGCCGATATCACCCACCGTTCTTCCCTCCCCTGCCGACATCATCACCCCCCCCCCCCCCCACCAACCCCGTCCCAGCAGAGGCCACCCTATCATCCCTTCTGTTTTTATCAAGTCTTCAGTGAGCAGTAATCAAAGCAAAGGGCGATCTCTCTCTCTGTGTGTGTGTGTGTGTGTGTGTGTGTGTGTGTGTGTGTGTGTGTGTGTGTGTGTGTGTGTGTGTGTGTGTGTGTGTGTGTGTGTGTGTGTGTGTGTGTGTGTGTGCGTGCATTCAAGTATGTGTGAACGGGTGACAAAAAAAGAGAAACAAAAGAGGACAAAGTCAGGAGCAGGCAAGAGAGACGGGTGGAGAGAAAAGGAGAACAGAAGAGACAACGGTGGCGGAGGAGAGAGAAATCAGAGAGCAAATGACTAAGCTACAACAGGTCCTGTGCAATCTGTTCTCCTCTCCTACTTCTCTAAATGTATGGATTAGTCAGCTCCAGACCTCTTCTCTTCAGAGCCCAGTCGCTCATAAATTAGACGGCAGGAATGTCCCACTGTCCGTCTGTCTCTGTCTAACCCTGGTGTGCCTGCCTGCCCCTGGCCCAATGAAACACTGTCACTATTCACCCAATAAAGCAGAACTGCCTGCGGTTTCATGTCTAGGAAGCAGGGGAATATGAGAGAGAGAGAGAGAGAGAGAGATGGAAGGGAGAGAGAGAGAGACAGAGAGAGAGGAGAAAAGGGAGAGAGACAGAGAGAGAGGAGAAAAGGGAGAAAAGGGAGAGAGACAGAGAGAGAGGAGAAAAGGGAGAGAGAGAGAGACAGAGAGAGAGGAGAAAAGGGAGAGAGAGAGAGAGACAGAGGAGAAAAGGGAGAGAGAGAGAAAGGAATGGAGAGAGAGAAAGAGAGAGAAGGGGGAGCAATAGAGAGAGAGAGAGAGAGAGAGAGAGAGAGAGAGAGAGAAAGGAGGGACAGGAGGGGAGACATCCTGTGTTGATTCATCCACACTTGCAGAAACGTTCCTTCTCTTTTTTCGTCTCACCCACTCTCCCCTTTCAACCATGACTTATTTAGGAGTGGAAGTCGAACTGAAGTGTGTGTGTGTGTCGAGTTTCAGCAGATTTGTGGCGAGTTGTCGAATGGAGTAGGGGGTAGCTAAAGGGTAGCTAAACGCTGAGTAAAAATACCTGACCGTGTTTCTCTCTGAATCCGTCTCGGCCTCGCCCGTTAAAACACGGGCCACTAACATCTGGGTTAATAATGGTTTTTTAATGCGCATCCGTCGTCACCGTTTACGACCTGATGCTTAAATCTACACTAGAATAACTGTTTTGATAGTGTTTTCGGAAACACATCTCTTTTGTACACTCTGGCTGCATCCAAAATGGCCCCCTCAAAATGGCACCCTATGCCCTACACACAGTACAGTAGCGCACTACTTTTTTTGGGAGCCCATTACATTTTAGTCCACGGTCAAAAGTAGTGCACTACATAGTGAATATGATGTCAATTGAAGAAGCACTCTCTAAGAACAGGAAAGCCAAACAGGGAGTTTGGAAGAAGGTATTAATAGGTGTGTAGTAAGGGTTCTACATATCCCATTTGTCGTGAAGCCGGCATTCTAAACAACTGGGGCTATTATTTTACCAAGACCTCGGCCCTAAATAACTCTCTCCCTCCTCCCATGACATTAACACCCCCTTCAACTCTCTTCCCCCCCCCCCCATGCAGACACTAATGACTTTTACAGCCTACTCAGTCTCCTTGTCTGCCAGCCCACTGACAACAACTGACACCCTACCATGAAGTGGGGGGGGGGGGGGGAGCCAGCCTGGGGCTACTGGGGCCAGGACAGGACAGGACAGTGAGGCTGAGTCATCCAGACACTCAGTTATTCAGCCAGTCAGTCACTCTCCTGTTTAAACATCAGCCACTGAATATCCTGACCATGACGGGTTGGGATTGGATGGCTGTAAGATCTGGAATGTTCCATGTGAGACAATGGAAGTCGGTTCCATTCACTGTAGTTGTTCTATCAAAGAAAGGAAAAAACAGTGTAAGACATATCTTAAAAGTACGCCAGGTCCCAGTGTCCGCTACACACACATGGCTAATCGCCTTGGTTCTATTCTTCGAACAGAACAGACACAACTCAAAGTCCACGTAGCAGCAGTCATTTTGGATATACCTGTAGAATGTAACATTGCTTCCACATGTAGCTGGATCAAGCCCTAACACAATTAAATAGAGATCTGAAAACAGTTTACTTGTCAGGTTTCTCTAGGCAAGAGACCCCCCTCCACCCTCTCACACACACACACACACACACACACACACACACACACACACACACACACACACACAGCTGCAGTTATACAGCAGATGTATTATTGGATCTGCAGTCTCCTCAGAGACCATCCTAACTAATCACCTTGATCTGGAGGAGCCCACATCATACGCTACGCATGTCTCAGACGTCACACTGACACACACACACACACACACACACACACACACTACTGACAACGTTTATGGGAACTTAAACAACAAAGCCTGTAGTTCAACTCACTGAACCCCCTGCAGCCACCACTTTAATTGCAATCATGCACATATACAGAATGAGACACACACACACACACACACACACGCACACACACATGTACTCCTGTACACACACACACACTTCTGCCATTCCGCAGAGCATCAGACCAGCGGAGTAAAATCCCTAGCAGGCATGGCATGGCTGTATTATTCTCCAAGTCTTATTTTAGGAAGTTTGTTTGGCTTTACCGTGATTTGGGCTAAGGCTCTCTGTTATTTAATTGGGCTACAGCCCTCAGCCATACCAGAGGAACCTCTGATCCACCCGCTCCTCACTTAATCAGATTTCTTACACTCTCGCAGCTGTGCGCGTGTGTGTGTGTGTGTGTGTGTGTGCAGACAGGCCTCTGCATGGGGTAGCTTGGAGGACCCACCTCAAATGTCCCCGCAGTGCTATCTGTCTGACAAAGGATCCCATTGGAGGAAACCATAACTTCACATGCCCTCGCTATGACTTTTCATTAGTCAATGACTGACAGGCAGAGAGGCAACTGTGATGAGAAAATGACCAGTCACTCGGAAGCTCAATGGACTAACTGTATCTCTCTCGACCCACTGAGACTGACATGGCATCTGTCAGACTCATCTGGAATCTGGGTAAGGAGGGGGTGAGAACCGATGCTGATGCTCTGCAGAATGGCAGAAGTGTGTATGTGTGCGTGTGCATGGACACAGGAGTACATGCGCGTGTGTGTGTGTGTGTGTGTTTCTCGTTCTGTATATGTGTGTGATTGCAATTAAAGTGGTGGCTGCAGGGGTTTCAGTGAGTTGAACTATAGTCTTGGGGTGTGGAGCAGGGAAGGAGGGGCAATCCATCTGTCCACTTCGGGGGTGCCATTGATCACAGGGATCTGAGGGCGCTCGGAGCTATAAATCCCTCGGAATGCCGGGAACGCCGCAGCCGGTAAAACAAAGCTGGTGTTTTCCCTCCTGTCCCCTCTTTTAATCAGTCACACATGAGGAGAGAGGGAATCGCAGAGAAGGAACAGAGAAGAAGGAGATGAGAATAAGGGAAGAAGAGAGAGGAGAGGAGAGGAAGAGGATGAGAAGAGGAGCGGGAAAGAGTAGAGAAGAAAAGAGAGGAGAAGAGAAGAGAGGGCTTCCAACCTTTGGATGTATCCGCTTTTATGGTGTCCAAACAGTATTGCTGAACCCGAACCCCAACAGCTGAGAACAGGCACATGAGGTTTAAACGTTTCCGCTTTTCATGTGGAAAAAGGTACACAAAAAACAACAAAGTGCTCAAATGGCTCCATGACATCTAGACAGGGGAGGGAGGGAGGGAGGGAGGGACAAAGAGAATGAGAGAGAGAAAAACTGAAAGTACGAAACTGAGTGAGACAGAGAGACGGACTTGTTCCCCACTCAGCACTGAAGATCACTCAGCTGTAGATTAAAGCTGATAAAAGCTTCATTTTTATTTTATTTAGTGAACCTTTATTTAACTAGGCAAGTCAGTTAAGAACAAATTCTTATTTACAATGACGGCCTCCCAAAAGGCAAATGGCCTCCTGCGGGACGGGGGCCTGGGATTAAAAATAAATAAATAAATACAAACAAATATAAATATAGGTCAAAACACACGTCACAGCAAGAGAGACAAAACAACACAACATAAAGAGAGACCTAAGACAACAACATAGCAAGGCAGCAACACATGACAACACAGCATGGTAGCAACACAACATGGTAGCAGCACAAAACATGGTACAAACATTATTGGGCACAGACAACAGCACAAAAGGTCAAGAAGGTAGAGACAACAATACATCACGCAAAGCAGCCACAACTGTCAGTAAGAGTGTCCATGACTGAGTCTTTGAATGAAGAGCTGGAGATAAAACTGTCCTTTAACCAGGACCAGTGATGAATCCAGCTCTGCAGGATACCATCATCCCACTGCCAACTCCAACATATAGCCTACATTTACTGCATTTCCCTCTCCATATCCCTGGAAGTCTCTGCTTGACCCAGCCACAGACCAGACTACAAACTTCGCAGACAGACTGGGAACCTGTAAGCCTACAGAAAAGGTGCATAGAACAGAGGGCTTCTTTAGTTATTATTACTGCAGCTTTCACACCAGAAGAGTTTGATGTGTTTGATTCAATGAGGAAATCTAAATTAGTTCACTTGAAATTGGGCCTAAAAGCACAGAGTGTGTGTGTGTGTGTGTGTGTGTGCGCGCATAAATGCATGCATGCGTATGTGTGCGTTTCAAATCGAAATTAGTTCCCTTGAAATTGGGCCTAAAAGCACAGTGTATGTGTGTGTGTGTGTGTGTGTGTGTGTGTGTGTGCGCGCATACATGCATGCATGCGTGTGTGTGTGTTTGAAATCTAAATTTGTTCACTTAAAATTGGGCCTAAAAGCACAGAGTGTGTGTATGTGTGTGTGTATATATACATGCATGCATGCGAGTGTGTGTTTGAAATCTAAATGAGTTCACTTGAAATTGGGCCTAAAAGCACAGAGTGTGTGTGTGTGTGTGTGTGTGTGTGTGTGTGTATACATGCAAGCATGCGTGTGTGTGTGTGTGTGTGTGTGTTTGAAATGTAAATTAGTTCACTTGAAATTGGGCCTAAAGGCACAGAGTGTGTGTGTGTGTGTGTGTGTGTGTGTGTGTGTGTGTGTGTGTGTGTGTGTGTGTGTGTGTGTGTGTGTGTGTGTGTGTGTGTGTGTGCATACATGCATGCATGCGTGTGTGTGTGTGTGTGTGTGTGTGAAGATAGGGGATGATATATATTAATCTGTCTGGAGTTGAAAAATAGAAAAGCAGTAACATGTACTCCTATGTCGTAAAGCTTTATGCCCTTGTTGTAGAAGAGTACACTTTTAGTGTCATTTCTGCACCGCTTTTACATTGTTTACTATCCAAGTCGGCCATATTGTATTACAGACTGACTGCCTCAAAGTTTCCTGTGTTTTTAAGATGGAAGACGTTTTTTTCCCCCTGTTGTTCATGGGGGACCAGTTTTAATCAAAATGTTTTACCCCTACGGTCTTCCTCTTTCTGGGGCAATTAACTTGTTTGTTTGTGTCCCTCACTTTGTTCCTTCCAATGGTGGGCTAGAGAAAAGACTGTGGACACTACATACTTCATAGTTAAAAGTTAAACATCTGCTATAAATTGTCTCTCCAACGCACACGTACGCACACACATGCACACACACACACACACAAAGATGTGTGTGATTCAGTGTTACCTCACCACTCCATCTGCTTTCTCTCCCTCCCTTCCTCCCTCCATTTCATTAACCGTTCAATCTGTCTTCACATGACCGCCGCGAGGCGCTTGTAAGTAAGCATTTCACTGTCTACACCTGTCGTATTTCGGCGCATGTGACAAATAACATTTGATTTGATTTGATACTCCATGTTGTTGTTGTCAGTCTGTACAATGGTAGTTCAGTATAATAGCTCTGTAGTGGTCGGGTCTGGTACAGTAACATTAACATACCATTCCCTCCTAAAGCCAGAACCAGACCGCTGTGTTGACCAGCCCGAGCTAGCCGTACTACAGCACACTACACTTGCACCATTAACCCTCATCAAGTGATTGCCTCTAAAGAGTCCGGAGCCTCGAACACAATTACAATTACACCCATGTTGAAGCATTCTCTTTCTGAGGACCTGCCAACCACATCACACAGCTCTGGTCATTCAGAAAGATAGCCCACATTACCCACTGCTGCTTTAATTCAATTTACCACGCCTCAGCGACAACAATTATTTTCCTTTCTCTCTGTGACGAGGCTCGAGCACTGAAACGGCGCGCGTGTTTGGTGTGTGCTACGACGCAGCGAAGAGCGGGCCAAGGAGCTGAAGGTTTTTTGGCGAAGCTGCCGCCCCACATTCTGCCCAACTCAAGGTTCTGTGAAGAATGTTCCAGAACAATTAATGAATGGAATATTTACATTGAAATGGTTAGGGAGAGGAGATTAGAAGGATACGGTTCCAAAAACGACACATGGACACACAGCTAATACAAAGACAATTTAGTCCAATTGTTGTATTTGATTCCAACATTTGGGTTATGTTGAGTTGTGGTAAGTCTACCAACTATTGCCACATTTACGGTGCGTTGTCTGCCAAACCACGAGGAATGGAGGGAAAGCGAGAGAGACAAGAGAGAGGGATTAAGAGAGAGAGCAAGAGAGAATGTGGCTTCACTCAGAGTAAGAGAAATGAGGTGGTTCAATCGTCTTTGACCATCCTCATTCCCTCCTCCGGACTAGCCAGAGGATGTGTGCTTTCAGCTGCACCCCCCCCCCCCCTTCCAACAGTGGGACCAAGAGGAGAAACGTGAGACATCGGTACTCACATGAAAAAAATACATTGTTTACTATAGAATAGTACAGTACTTACTATAGAATTCTGTAGTAAACTGTTGTATAATGTAGAATACATCAATAATATGTAGTACTTACTTTGGGCGCAGTGGTTTAAGGCACTGTGCTAGAGGCGTCACTACAGACACTCTGGTTCAAATCCAGGCTGTATCACAACCGGCCGTGATTGGGAGTCCCATTGAACGGCACACAATTGGCCCAGCGTCGTCCGGGTTTGGCCGGTGTAGGCCGTCATTGTAAATAAGAATTTGTTCTTAACTGACTCGCCTAGTTAAATAAATAAAACTTCAGAAGTGTACTGTAGAATACTATAGTAAATACTACAGTATTATCCACACAAAAAATCACTGTAGTAAATACTACAGTATTGTCAGCAAAAACACAACATTTTTTTTAAACGATAGTAAATACTACACTATTTAATTTGCATACACCCTTCACATTCCCCTCCCCCATATACCAATTTGTGAGAAACCTACATGACAAGTATAGATCATACAGTCCCTTTAGAAAGTATTCACAGAAGTGAATTATGGCAATGTTGCATGCAGGTGGAGTTTGGGAAAATGGCGGAAGCGGATGTTCGAATCAGATGGCGTGCTGAGTGGAGATGAGTGAGAAGAATTAGGTTACAGTGGCGATTGCAAAAGGAAATAAGAGAAGTAAAGTGGTTGTGGAAACTAGTAAATCCAAGCCTAGATCTGATTATTTTCGGTTGGGAATATGGATTTTGGATCCATGTTGTTAACTGGGAGATCCGTTTGAAGTCTCTATTCAAATTGTGGATGCATTGGATGAGGTGGCGTCGATGAGAATAATGAGAAGTGGCCTTCTTTCGTTTTTTTTGGGTGTTTTACTATGGAACAGAAGGTGTGTGCTTTGTGCCTCAAGATGTCAGATTGGAATGTGTTGTGTGTGGATCTTTGAAGCAGGGCGCCTATCAAGGGCCTTATCTCTGAGGTGGCGCTAGAAGTAAATGCAAAAGGATATGCGTGAAGAATCGGATCAAGTGGTTGGTGCACAACGACTGACCCGCATGGTAGATGGGAGTGCGGATTGTTTTTATATGAAGAGTCTCTCCCGTCTCACATGTATTTGGGCTATATGAGATTACCTGTGAGAGCCTTTCGTGCCCAAACCCATGCAGTGTGATGAATGTAAATGACTTGGTCATGTGTCAAGTGTACGTAGACTTGAAGGAGTGTTCTATGGAAGGTGAACATAAATGTTTCAATTGTGGTGGTTGAACATGCTCCCGAATTTCTGAAGTGCTCTGTTAGGGTGACGGAGACGGGGGTGGAAAGAATGAGGCCTGTCCGGAATGTATCCTATCTGGAGGCGTTGAGAAGAGTGGAAGAAAGGCGTGAAGCTGAAGAAGTAATGATACTGTAGTAGGAGTACAGATAGATGATGATGTTCCGTGTCAACAGAGGGATCCTGACATGTTGCATGTTAAGAAGGTGGACTTTGTAGCGTTTATTACTTTGGCACAGCGCAAACGGAGAGGAAATCGGAGAAAATAGGCATCATTGTGAGTGCGGTTGAACGTTTTTTTTTGGGACTATGGGATATTTTTGCAGAGGAATTATAAAGAATCCTATCGATGAATCCTCTGTCCTCACAGGCGCCTGTGTAGGGATGTGATATAAATTTGACTGAAGGAGTGGGATGGTTGTTTGATTTTTTGATTTTTTTTTGTATTATGTCAGGTCCCCCGCCCCTCTTCCTGCAATGGAATATGTCTTGTTTCAATACCCCATACAGTAGGTGGTGGTAATACACCAATAGGTGTAGTCGGCCATAACACTTTAAAGAAGATGAAATTATTCATACATCTTGACTTTTTCCACATTTTATTGTGTTATAAAGTGGTATTAAAATGTGTTTGTTATTTTTTGGTCAATGATCTACACAATGTAATGCCAAAGCGGAAGAAAAGGTAATGAAAAGGAGAGGCATTTCAACGTTAATTACAATTTTTTTTTTTTTTATCAAAATGCGTTTTTTTTGTGGCAGAAATGCCTTCTGGAACATTTTAACTTTCATGTGCCTTAATAACAAACATGTATGACATCTGTAAATACGAATAAACATTTAAAATGGCACGCCGAGAGATGAGTTTGGATTGGTCTGCCATGTAGCATGCTTCTGTCTATAACATGAGCTTCTCAGTATGTGTGGATAATCCTTTCTAAACGCTGCTTTTTTTTTTTTACAAATTAACCTCTACGGGCCACGGGGGCAGTATTGAGAATTTTGAAAAAAATATGTGCCCATTTTTAACTGCCTCCTACACCAACTCAGAAGCTAGGATATGCATATTATTAACACATTCGGATAGAAAACACTCTGAATTTTCTAAAACAGTTTGAATGGTGTCTGTAAGTATAACAAAACTCATATTGCAGGCAAAAACCTGTGAAAAATAGATTTTAAAAAATGAGAATTTTGTGACTGTACTATTTAGTGTCATTGTTTTACAGATACCACAGTGAGAAAGGATTCAGTTCGCAACTCCTACTGCTTCCACTAGATGTCAACGATCTTTAGAAAGTTGTTTGAAGCATCTGTGATGAATACAGACCGAATTAGAAAGCTTACAAGTTGACACGTCATCACTTCATTTTTTGCGCCTGCGCATGAATCTGAGAAGAGTGTCTTTGTCATAATCGTTTATTCTAGACACTTGATAGGTTGTGTGAAAATATTACTGATGTTTACTGATGTTTCACGTTAAAAATGGACCAAAAGATTAATGCTAAACAACGTTTGACATGTT
Source organism: Salmo trutta (assembly GCF_901001165.1). Taxonomy (NCBI): domain Eukaryota; kingdom Metazoa; phylum Chordata; class Actinopteri; order Salmoniformes; family Salmonidae; genus Salmo; species Salmo trutta. The sequence continues at coordinate 31,659,607 of NC_042960.1, read as the reverse complement.
TGAACAAACATAAATAGATTATTTACTAGGTTTTTTTTAGCTTTTCGGCGTGACTTTACACTGCCCACCTCATTTTGTGGGAGCCTACTGAACGCTAACTATTTGGACATAAATTATGAACTTTGTCAAAAGAAACCACATTTGTTCTGGACCTGGGATCGCTGGCAGCGCCTTCTGATGGAGATAATCAAAGGTAAGGGGATATTTAGAATGTTATTATCGATATTAGATGATGCTAATGCTAACGGTTTAGCTTAGCTTATAGCTTAGCTTATGTTGTTAGCATAGTACCCAGTTTATAGCAAAATGTGATTTCCCAGTAAAGTTATTTTGAGATCTGGCCATTCGGTAGCAATTACGAGATGATAATATATTATTCTTTGAATGACAATATTATAATTTACCAATGTTTTCAAATAGTAATTCCGTGATTTGTAATGCTGGATTCACTGGGAGCATTCGAGCCGAAAAAAATTCTGAATTTCACCGCGACTGTAAATGCTGTTTTTGGATATAAATATGAACTTGATGGAACTAAAAATGCATGTATTGTCTAACATAATGTCCTATGAGTGTCATCTGATGCAGATTGTCAAAGGTAAGTGCATAATTCTAGCTAGTTTTCTGTCTGTTGATGCCCTTCTTTGAATTGGCTAAACATTACACGCAGCTATTGTCAATGTACTCTCCTCACATAACCTAACTTTATGCATTCTCCGTAAAGCCTCTGAAAATCGGACAGCGTGGTTAGATTTAGGAGATATATCTTTCAAATGGAGGAAAATAGTTGATTATTTGATTATTTGAAATGATTACTCTTGCAGTTTTGAATTCCCCGCCATGGTCACATGACAATGAATCCCAATACCGGGATAAGATCCTGCCCCCTGGCCTCAACAGGTTTTAAGATATCATGAAGAACTGAAAAAGTTTTCCTACAGCTCTCAAAAGTGCTGCCCTGAAGTCAATAGCACTATCGACAAAGATCAGTGGGAAAAAGTTGTGATGGACTACTTTCTGGAGGACAAATCGTGCCATGCTGACTCTCTCAGACTCTTAAAAACAATCAGACAATGAGGAAATCCCTAATTTTAGTAAAAACATGTTCTTGGAACCGGACATTGTAGAGGCTTCTGATGACAGTGGTGAGGAAGAAAGTTAATGGGGAAGAAGTTGACCAAGTTTTGAAATCAGTGCAATGCCCGGTGGAAGCAGCGAGATGATAATAACTCAATCTGGAGAGAGCACAAAAGAGAACACAAAAAGGCTGTTGTATAAAACACCTGTCTCTGGCTAACATCTTCAAACGAAGGGCAGCCATGACATCCATGACAGAGAGGGAGAAGCGTTCATCGATGTATACGAGTCTAGCTACATTTTCAGATATTATATGTTTCTAATTTTGTCAGAAAGTTGTTTTCATTGCGAGTTAAAGCATACTGTTGGCTAGCTAGCTAAAGTTAGCTGGCTGGCTCGCTAGCTAACGTTCCATGTATGATCTGTGTAGTAATATTATTCTTATCTCAGAAATCCATTTGCATTGCTAGTTATAGCCTAATGTGCTAGAAGTGTCACTACAGACCCTGGTTTGATTCCAGGCTGTATCACAACCGGCCATGATTGGGAGTCGCATAGGGCGGCATACAATTGGCCCAGCGTCGTTAGGGTTTGGCCGGGGTAGGCATTCATTGTAAATAACAATTTGTTCTTAACTGACTTGCCTAGTTAAATAAAGGTTAAATAAAAAAATATATTACGTTATCTAGTTGGTTAGCTTTAGCTACCTGCAGATTCAAGCGTGGAAGTATTGCCATGTTCAAGACAACTGGGAACTCAGAAATATACAAAGTCAAATCATGACGTCGGTGATCTTCAGGTCGAAAAGTCAGAGCTCTAGAACGAAACCCAGAGTTCCCGAGTTGGAATTCTGAGTTGGATGACCATTCAAATCGTTTTTTCCCAGTCGGAGATTTCCGAGTTCCCAGTTGTTTTCAACGCAGCATTAGAGTTGGGATTATGGTTCATTGTTTAGCTAGCTAGCTAGCTACATGTCTAAACAAAAAACTCCACTACGCAAGTAACCATTTCACTGTACCGTTTACTTCTTCTGTATCCCGGGCATGTGACAAATAAACTTAGATTTTATTTGATATAGTGTGTGTTTACCAGAGACGGTAATGTGAAGAACAACATGACCTGCACCAAAGGCAGATTAGGATATAGACCAAGGACTAGATGAAGTGTATTTTTACTACTACTTTTAGCTACTACTTTCACCACTTTTAGTCTTGAAAATCTTTGGTTGTTTACTACACTGTGAATCCTTACAGAGATGGGTGGGGCTAAGGCTTAAGAGGGTGTGAACGATGCTGAATGGGTGTTGACAAAGAAGAGCTCTCAAGTAGGTGTACCAAATCATTTACGGGCCATTTTCTCAAAAGTGGGTTACAAGGTTATCAAAGCAGAATTACTTTTTTCTTTACCTAGGCAAGTCAGTTAAGAACAAATTGTTATTGATAATGATGGCCTACCCCAGCCAATTGTGGACCACCCTATGGGACTCCCAATCACTGACGGATGTGATACAGCCTGGATTTGAACCAGGGACTGTAGTAATTCCTCTTGCACTGAGATGCAGTGCCTTAAACCGCTGCGCAACTCGGGAATACTTTCCCATTGTCCCTCAACAGCAGTGTATGATATACCATTTTCTAGCTCTGAGTCTACTTTTATCCAATGTACAAAACACCATTTCGAAACACCAGGTGGTGGGTCACAATTTAATCCATTTTAAATTCAGGCTGTAACACAACAAAATGTGGAAAAAGTCAAGGGGTGTGAATACTTTCTGAAGGCACTGTATATTGTGTTCCCTACAGGTTATAGATAAGAGCAGAAACACTGAACTATCCGTTCAGACCCCAGTCCTACCTAAATACAGGTCATGAAAAATGTGCTCTTTTAGTATTTCTCCAGTGAGTTTCCTCAAGGAAAATAAAACAAAAACACTATAGTAAATACTACAGTAATTTACTGCAGTGAATAAAACAGTAAAGTCCGCAAAAACACTACAGTGAATACTATTGTAGTTATACCACAGTATAGTATTTTCTGCACCCCACAGAGGGTGAGTCCAGGACCTTTCTGGTTGCGACAAGAAGAAGTTACCAGCAATTGCACTCGCAACCAATCCGAGATGCCAGCACAACCAAGAATTGAACAACGAGAACAGAGCTATGGAATTGGCCCGAAACTAGAAGAGGAGCGTCTCTCATTTTTACAATTTTAGTAATTTAGCAGACGCTCTTATCCAGAGCGACTTACAGTAGAGTGCATACATTTTATTACATTCTTTTAAATACTGGCCCCCCGTGGGAATCGAACCCACAACCCTCCTCTCCGTCTCTACCGTGAACATTTCATTCAACAGTAAAGTTTTAAAACTTCGAAACTTATGTTATCTTTTTCTGAAATCAGAAGTTTTGCTGTCTGCTGTTTTCGATTGGAATATCTAGCACTAGCAGGTAAGATCAGTGTATTAGGCTACATACATCACGTTAGTACAGTTGGCTAACAACTTAAGCTAGCTAGCTAGGTAGCTACAGTATTTACAGTAACAGTAGCTAGCTGCGTGTTTTGACAGGTTGTCAAAATAGTTTGTCCCATCATCATCAAAAAAATGTCAGCCCCAATATTTCCATACTAGTCTGAAATCATAAATTGTGATTTTATAGTAGGCCTATGTTTGTCACACCCAGCTATCCAACGTTAGCTACTTTGAAATTACTAACAAATGTTACTGTAGCTAGCTAGTAGCTAGCTTTGGATATTGAATAAACTTGAACTTGCTTACGTGTGTGTGGGTGTGTGTGTGTTCTAATGTGCTGAGCAAGTTTAGATGTTCGGTAAAGGCTAGACAATATTTATTTAATGTTCCATTTATACATCCAATCTGCTCACTGTGATAAAATTGTACATCTTAAACTAATCATTACAACCTTTCCCCCTTATTTTCATAGCAGACATGGAGCTGCCCAGCTTCAATAAGTTGCTAGACGGGAACCTTGTACTAGCATTTGTTCTTAACTGACTTGCCTAGTTAAATGAATAAAAAATGGACCATTGACAGAAAATGTCCCCTGAACTCTTGGTTGTGCAACCTGAACTGATGAGCGATATCGTCGGCGCAATGGATCTGACTACGCATCAGAAAATCTAGGTTTGACAACTGGCTGGCTCGTTACCTTTAAATCATTATTGTTGTGGGATAAATGAAGTTGTTATTGAATTTAAGTGAAGAAGAAAATAACCTGTTATCCAACAGACCGTAAATCTTCTCTGTCCACATCAAATAAGGAGGTCTGGTCTGGTCTCACTGTTTATGTAGGCCTACTCTAGATGTTACAAGACGCATTTTTGAAACTTTGATTTCTCAAAAATGTTTTGCTTTCCCACTCTTGAGAGGTAATGTAGGTTTTCAGCTAGCTATTGCAGGTAGTCTGGCAGTCAAATAACTAGAAAATACTCTTCCAGAACAAACCAGAGCAGAGTGTTATGTACTGCTAATGTAATCTAACTCCAAGGGCATTGCTCTGACTTTATTTTTTAACTAGGCAAGTCAGTTAAGAACAAAATCTTATTTACAATGACTTCCTAGGAACAGTGTGTTAACTGCCTTGTTCAGGGGCAGAACGACAGATTTGTTCCTCGTCAGCTCGGGGATTCGATCTTACAACCGTTCGGTTACTAGTCCAACGCTCTAACCACTAGGCTACGCTGCCCCGCCGCCTCTGCTTGTGTAGCTGGCAGACACACTGAGATCTTAAACCCAGTCTGGAGAGGGGGACTAGAGGGGGACTAGGAAGAGAGGTAGAAGCAGGGTGGGTAAAGCCCCCAAGCCCTGTCCTGGACTGGACAACCTAGAGAGGGCCAGGGACCAGACTAGAGGCAGCAGGTTTGCCTACCCTGTCCCCAAAGAGTACCTCATTTAGGGGGACAAATTGGGAGATATTGGCTGGTAGTCTGGACGGTGCAGGGTAGACGGTAGGCTTGGGCAGTAGTCCCAGGGAAGTCCCCTCAGTGCAGTCACATAAAGTCTGGCTGAGTGTGGCTCCTAAAGTTTTACTGGCTGACATTATCAACCCTTTCCTGCCCGTGTTACAGCAGGGCTGTATAATATAACAATATATAGTATATGCCATTTAGCAGGCACTTTGATCCAAAGTAACTAAAGGCGTATGCATACATACACGTAGGATCGATTTGCTCCTAGCAGAACTCGGCCAGGCGACGTGAACGTCTCTGCTTGGGTACTTCCTGAAAATACCTTTGCTTGCAAAACAAGATAAAAGTGGCAATATTACTGTTTGTCCTTCTTGAGACGCCATAGCAACAAGTACACTTCCTCAAAGTAGTCCGAATTAATCTAAGATAACTCAAGAAATCTGTAATAAATCTTGACGTTTTTAGTCTTAGTCACACAATTTACATGTAACTAAGATGTTTGGTGCAGCATTTCTCAAGTGGAAACACTTAATTGAAGAATCCCTAGCGTTGACCAATCACCGACAAAGGGGCGTAGACTTCGGCAACTGAACTTCAACAAGCCTCAAGAAAAACATTTGTGTGCTCGAACAACGGAAAAAACCTTGCCGAACGCTGCCGAACACCAAAACGTCATTATAATATATGCTCAAACTGTTTCAACTGGGAATCATACAGGAAGCTTTACAGTCATGCGTGCATACATTTTAACCATGGTCCCGAGAATTGAACCCATGCATTAAAGCGCCATGCTCTACCAACTGAGCTACAGAGGACAAGGGACATGGTACAGAACAGAGCAGAACATTCTACATACGTAAATCTAAAGTTAAAATGGCCAAATCACTTCCCCAGAAAAGCTCTGCTGGGGAAACATAGAGAGGAGAAGCAGGGCGAGTGAAGGATAGAGAAGCAGTAAATAACAAAACACCAAGCTATCCGTCCATTCGGGTTATTTCTCCAAACTGATTTGACACACTCAATCTATCCACCTCCATAATAACCTATGCCTGCCTGCGCTGGACCACTGCTGGGCCGGATTAGGCTGCAGGGTTTATGCATGCCCTAACACTGTCATTATCCTTGAAGCGGCTTCAAAGTCACTGCCAAGGCATCGGAATAACCGTTTCCAACCATTTCCAAGCTGATTTATGACAACAGTGTTGCGTTACAGTCCTACAGTCCATTGGAAGGTGATTGTGTTACAGTGTTTTTCCCACCAGCTCAACACGTCTCGGGATAAACAGGAGTGACACGCTGCCCGCTGGTGCCCATTCATGGACAGCTAATCACATTATGATGGGGGCCCCTGTTGTCAAAATACGACTATTAGCCAGGGAAGAAACACAACATTATGAATCGTCCTGGGTAATGGGCCGGTGAAAATGTGGAACAGAACAGACACGGGGTCTCTGGCCCACAGCAACCTGCGCCGAGGACAGGAGGAGGGAGCGGAAGCGGGAGAGACCGAGGGAGTGAGGGGGAAAAGAAAGAGCAAGAAAAACAAATAAGTGAGAGTGAGTGAGTGAGTGAGTGAGTGAGTGAGAGTGAGAGAGAGAGAGAGAGAGAGAGAGAGAGAGAGAGAGAGAGAGAGGTTAGAGACTGGAGGTATCAAGTCAACCCTGCAGCACGGCACGGCACACTTTCACTTCACACAGGTAGCTGGAGAGGCTTGTAGAGGACTGGAGCTCGTAAACGCAGTAAGCAGCTCTTTATTTTCACACCAGTCGTGACTTTTACAAGCTGTGGGTGTGTGGCCGGGGCAGGGCAGGAACAGTAACAGGGCTATACATGCCCACTCTCTTTCAATCTCACACACACTCATTGCTGTACAGTATAGTATTGCCTGCTGCTCTGACAAACTCTTTGCTATTCACATTCCATCCCTAAAAGGCTGCGATGGTTTTACACATTTACACTTCATCACACTTGTCATTTAGCAGATGCCCTTGACATGTCCAGATGGCACTTACGAAATAGTCACGACGAGCAAACAGCTGAGTTTGGATCCTATTTTCCCCCAAAAAAACATGCCAAAGGCATGGCGATAACTTTGCTTAAGGAAACAGGAAGAAAGCCATTGGCAGGAGAGAGATGCTGGGTTGGGCTGGGTTGGGTAAGGTTGGCTTGGCTGGTGTCATGGTGGTCTGAAAGCAGGACCTGCACGGACCACA